>NW_008659229.1:0-600 GCF_000695815.1 Acanthisitta chloris
TGACAACCAAATTTGACCCCAAAATTGTCATTTTTGAGCTGGAATTTTCATTTTTCCCCAGATGGAATCGGAATCGTCACTCGAGTGACCTTTGTGTGTTCCCAGGGGTGAGACTGGGGGCACTGGGAGCACTGCGAGGGGATTGGGAGGGACTGGTAGGGAGTGGGAGGGGATTGAGGGACTGGGAGGGATTGGGAGGGACTGGGAGGGGATTGAGGGACTGGAAGGGGATTGAGGAACTGGGAGGGGTTGGGAGGGAGTGGGAGGGACTAGGAGGGGATTGGGAGAGACTGGGAGGCATTGGGAGGGACTGGGAGGGGTTAGGAGGACCTGGGATGGAACTGGGAAGACACTGGGAGGGATTAGGAGGGGATTGGGAGGGGCCGGGATGAGGTCAGGGGATTGGGAGGGACCGGGATGAGGTCCTGGTCCTTACTGGTCTGTACTAGTCTGTACTGGTTTCCCCAGGAGCCGATTGGACTGTGAGGCCAAGCAAGGGAGGGGACTATGAAGAGATTGGTGGGGGCTGGGAGGGGATGGGGAGAGACTGGGAGGCACCAGGCAGTAAATGGGCGCACTGAGATGGCACTGGGAAGACCC
>NW_008659229.1:647-1468 GCF_000695815.1 Acanthisitta chloris
CTCTATGCCCATATAAGGCCTGGTCACGCCCCCTTATACCCATATAAGGTCAGTCCCTGCCCCCCAATACCCATATATTGCCTGGTCTATATAGCCTGGCTATGCCTCTCAATGTCCATATTAGGCCAATCCCTGCCCATGTATGCCCATATATGGCCTGACCATGCCCTCTAATTGCCTGGCCATGCTTCTCTGTGCCCATATAAGGCCTTTTCCTAGCTCTCTATGCCCATGTATGGCATGGCCACACCCCTCCATGCCTCTATAAGGCCTTTCCCTGCCCATCTATGCCATTATAAGGCCTGGCCACGCCCCCTAATGCCCATACAAGGCCTTTCCCTAACCCCAGTGCCCATATGTGGCCTGGCCATGCCAACCCAATGCCCATATAAGGCCTTTCCCTCTCCCTCTAGGCCCGTATTTGGCCTGGCCATGCCCCTCCATGCCCCCATAAGATCTGTACCTGCCCTCTATGCCCATATATGGGCTGGCTATGCCCCCCCAATACCCATGTATGGTCTGTCCCTGCCCCCCATGCCCATATATGGCCTTGCCATGCCCCTCCACGCCCATATTAGGCCTTTCCCTGCTCCATGCCCATGTAAGGCCTGGCCACACCTCTTCATGTCCATATAAGGTCTGTCCATGCCCATATAAGGCCTAGCCATGCCCCTCCATGCCCATATAGCATCTTTCCCTGCCCTTCTATGCCCTTACATGGTCTGGTCTCTTCCCCCAATGCCCATATATGGCTTGACTAGACGCCCCCCCCAATGTCTATATAAGGTGTGTCTGTGCCCTTGCATGGCTTGACCACACCC
>NW_008659230.1:0-5049 GCF_000695815.1 Acanthisitta chloris
GCTTCCAGAAGACGGTGCTGGTGGGGGTGAGGCAGCAGGGCAGGGTGCTGGTCAAACACGCCTACAGCTTCCACCAGAGCTCGGACGAGGCTGCTGATTTCCTGGCGCACGCGGACCTGCAGAAACGCACCTCCGAGTACCTCATCGACAACTCGCTGCACCTCCACATCATCGTCCAACCCTGTCTACCACTCCCTCATCAAGGTGAAGAAGTAACGAGGCACAGTTGGGTTCAGCCCCTGCAGGTCTTCCTGCTCGTAGGTAGATTGGGGTCCCCATGCTGGGGGATTCCAGGGCTGCCCATCCCTCCCTAAGTGTCCTGTCCTGTCCCCATCGCTGTCCCTGGGGATGGGGTGTGCTGGGAGCCCCCAGTCCTGTGCAGGAGGTGAAACATGCAGCCCATGGGCACATCACAGACCCCAACAGACGCAGGGATGGGGACAGGAACAGCCCATCCTCCCTGTGGTGCCACCTCTGTGGCACTGGGGTCGTGGTGCTGGGTCTGGGTACCCCAGCAGCAGCACCCCAGGGCTTGGGAGTGAACTGGGAGCCACCCAGGCCGGGGCAGGGGATCCAGCTGCCTCCCCCAGAAGAAGAGGGGTGGTGGGCACTGTCCCCACTTGTGGCAACAGCTGCCCCATCCCTGCCAAGCACCCCATCCCCTTCCTAATAAAGCAAAAAATGAGTGTGGGAACGTGTGAGGCATCTTTGGGGTGACACCAGCTCAGCTCACTCCTTTTAATGGAATCCCTGGGAAGTACAGACACCCATCCAGACACCTGGCACCTGGGTGTCCCCATTGGCACCTGGCAGTGCTGGGGGGATGGCTGTGTCCCCTGTGTGCTGAGCAGGGGGAGAGGCAGAGATGGGATCCCTGAGCCCGGAAACAGGGCAGGGCAGCACCCTCAGTGCTGGGTTGGGGTGCAGAGAGGGGGTGCTGGGCTCTCCCCAGCACCCAAGGTGCCACCGGAGTGATGTCCTCACCGCTGTGCCGGTGCCGCCGGCAGCTGGTTAATGATTACCGGGGGTGAGCGGTCGCGGTGGCTGCCGGGCGGTCCTGCAGGGCTGTGTTTACCCAGCGCTGATAACCCCGGGGACAGCAACGTGGGGGGCCTTGGGCACTGCTCGGCACCACTCTGCAGCTGGGAGGGGCCTGGAGGGGACCAGGACACCCCTTCTGCCACCAGCTCCTCTGCTCTGCGGGCTGTGGGCACTGAGGAGCGTCCTGGCGTGACAAGGGGAGGTGAGGAGCAGAAGGATGGGACTTTCCCCCCCTCTACTCGACCCTGTGGTGACAAAAGACAAAACATGATGTGGCAAGCAAAGGTTTATTCACACCAAAGAAAATCAGGATGCAAAGGGTCAGAGAGCAGCTGTGGGGTCAAGGGGTTGCGCAGGGTCCCCCGTTCACCACCGACGGGGGCAGAGAGTCCACGGGCACTGCCAGGCTCATCCCTGCAGCAGCCACGGAGCAGCAGCCCTGGCACGGTGAAGCTGAAATGCACTGACCTTGGCATCCTCGTCCTCTTCCTAGCGCCGCGCAGTCCCCACCCCTCCTGTGCCCTCCTGGACCTGAAAGACAGAGACTGACCCTGTCCCCTGTCCTTGGCACGGTCCCTGCCGCGGTGGCTGGTCAGTCCCATTCCCGGTACCTCTCCATGTGGGAGCTGTGCCTGGCTCCTCCTCTGCCGCTCCGCCTCGATGGTGCTGAAAAACTCCGAGCGCGCTCGCTCGCTCGCCTCTTGGGAATCCTTTTCCTCCTCCTGCTCCTGCCGCCGGCTCTCCCTCGCAGCTCGCTCCCGCAGCTGCAGCTCCCGCTGCTTGTCCTGCACGATCTTCTCTCTCCTCGCCTCCCGCTCGAACATCTGCGGTGGGACTGGGGCTCACGGGGGCACACGGACTCCAAGGGGCAGCATGTTGTGTCCGGGGATGCGGGACAGAGCTCGGTGGGGCTCAGCTGTCACCTGGTACACACATACCATGGATGCCATGGACTTCTCGTTCTTCCGGAGAGTGCAGAGCCCTGAGGAGATCTCCAGGAGGGTGACAGTGCCCAGCTTGGAGCCACAGCCGATGACATACCCGTTGTCATGCGGGCGCAGGCTGAGAAGGGGCTCGTTGCACACCTGGGGACAGGTGGGTGGTAGCACTTAGCCCTGGTGTGATGCCCCATGGGGGAGGTCAGGCAGAATGAACTGTCAGAGACACGTGGGTCTCCTGGAGAGAGGGGCCTTGGGGTGCTGGGGACACACCTTGATGCTGAGGGAAGGGCTCTTCTGGTGGAAGAGGAAGTCCCAGATGTCCAGGGTCCCATCTGACCTGGCGGTGAAGAACATTGCTGGCTTCACGGGGCTCCAGCACCCATCCATCAGGTAGGGAATGTGGCACCTGCAGGCAGAGACAGCCCTCAGCCACACTGGCACTGCTCTGCCTTGGTGACCATTCTGTGCCATCACTCAGAGCTGACCCTGCTGTCCCCCATCCTGAGAACACACTCTGCCACCCAAGGGATGACTTTTGCCCAGGAGAACACACTGACACCTACTTGGTCACCATAATCGACGAATCCAAGATCTCCTCTGACCAGATCCGAGCAGTCCAGTCACCAACAGACAGGAAAACTTTGGGCAGGAGAGGGTTCCTGGCCACAGCATACACAGCCCTGACATGGCCTCTGTAGGTGCAGGTGATTCTTTCAGAGCGTGCCTTGGCATCGCGGTTGCAGGCGATGATACTGCCCTGCTCTGTGCCCACCAGGAACTTGGCTGGCTGGGGGTGGGAGAGCAGCTGTCAGCAGGATGGGGACCTCCCTTGGGGGATTTAGGGACTCAAATGCCAACAAGACCCTCTGATTTGGGAGCACATCACCTCCCAGTTCTTCCCAATGCCATCAGGCCCTGGGGCTGTGCCCATGGGGGTGACTGGGCAGTGCCCTGTGCCCTTCTGGGCTTGTCTGGGATCACCCAGGTCAGGTGGGCACAGAGATACTCACTGTGGTAGGTGCAAGGTCCAGGGACATGGCACCCAGAGCGTTGCTCAGCTGCCCTTCCTGGGTGATGTCCAAGACCAGTGTCTCAGTGGGCTCTGACAGCTTGCGGATGTCCCACCACAGCACCTGTGGGGACAAGCCATGGGAGGGGGCTCAGATGGGGGTGCTGGGGGGCCTGGAGCCTAGCAGCTGTCCCCTGCCAGCCCATGGGACTTGGATCTCATGCTGCTGAGGGGCAGCATGGGTGGGGGAAGCTCCTTTGGGTCCCCTTGGCATCCTTCCTGCCCCAGCCCCTTACCTGCCCGTCGGTGGAGGCTGAGAAACACTCTGTGCCCGTTCTGGAGGGTAGCCAGAGTGCTCCATACACAGGGTCCCTGTGGCTGAGCTCCACAGGGGACACCTCCACAGGAAGTGCCCCTTTCCTGGTGTCCCAGTATGCTGCAAGGGAAAGAAAAGCCCTCACACAGCTCCTTTCCTTGTCACGTATTTCCCCCACTGGAACTGGGAACAAACCTCACCAGGTGCTTCCCACTTCCCACTTCCCACCCCTAGGAGATGATCCAGGATGATGGGAGAGGTGGGAACACAGCACCCATCCTGCTCAGCCCCCACATCCAGCCATCCCTGTCATGGTTGCAACTGCCCTGAGCACTGCAAAGGGCTCACTGGCACTGTCCTCCCCTCCCTGGGTACCTGTTCAGGTGAGCACACAGTGCATAGACTCCAGGCTATGCTCCTGTGGGATATTCCCAGTGGCAGCACTAATGCCATGGCAGTGCTGGAGCCAAGTTTGTGCTGAATTAACCCCTCACACCTGCCCCATCTCCTTACCCATCTGCCCATTGTAGCAGCCTCCCAGCAGGAGATTCCATTCCTTGGGATTGTATTCCAGGGTCACCAGAGGGGATGATGGCTTGAGGATGAGGTCTGGCTTGTAGGGGTTTTCTGCCAAGGAGGGAGGAGAGAGGAGCAAAGGGTGAAGGCAGGTCCCCAAAACCAGTCTCCCCATCCTAGCCTCTTGCCACAGCCCTGCTGGGTGAGGTGTCTATTATTTCTTCCCACACTGCTGTGTGGGCAAAGCCCAAACTTCCCCACCGCCCTCCCTGGGGTGCTGTGAGGCCTCATCCTGCTCTCTGAGACACAAAAGTGCTTCCGCAGCCACATTATTGACTGGTGTGTTTTCTCTCCCCCTTACCCAGGTCCCAGATGTAGGAATCCAAGCTCATCTCTTTCCTGTTGTCCTGAAAGTTCAGGCTGGAATAAGCCACAGCCAGGGACTTGCCAGTGTTGGGGTGCCAGGAGAGGTGTGTGGCTGACCTCTTGACCATGTTTGGGTCCCTGTGGGGTGACAGGACATCCAGGGGGTTAGTTTGCCAATCCCTGGGATGAATGTCTCCCAAAGGGAACTGTGGGAATCACAATTAAATCAATCTGCAGCCCCTCCAGCCTTGAGTGCAGGAAATGACTCTCCAGGGGGTCGTGTGGGGGGAGAAGAGTTGATGATTTCATCGTCTTTCCAGTTATACCTTTCTAACAATCCAATTATCTTACTGGATCTGACTCCTAGAACGACCCAACAGCTCCTGGGGCTGAAATTAACCTCTGAGGCACCAGAAAATCAGAAGAAAAATCCCGAAAGCACCACCAGGAGATGCTTAGAGCTGAGTCTGACTCTGGTACCCATCCCCAAATCACCTAGGAGGGGAGGGATGGAGCAGGGAGGGATCAGAAGGTCTCTCCACCCACAAAATGATCCAGGATCACTCTAAACCCATTGGAATTTAGCTCCTAAAGCTTTTCCACCTCCTTTGAAGGTGGTTTGAACCTGCTGTGGCTCTGGAGAGCCTGGTGAGCCCCCCCAGTTGTCCTACCTGAGGACATTGATGGTTTGGGCAGAGGGAGGTTCATCTTCCTCTTCATCCTCCTCCTCCTCCTCAAAGTACTCCTCGTAGATGTCAATGGCATTGTTCTGCCTCACGCAGTGCTCCACCAGCTGCAGGGACAGCACAGTGTCTCTAGGGGTCCTGGGGGGCTGGGGGGGGGAACAGGGGCAGGGCCTT
>NW_008659230.1:5116-5484 GCF_000695815.1 Acanthisitta chloris
TGGGGGTCCTGGGGGGCTGGGGGGGGGAGCAGGGGCAGGGCCTTACGCTGCCGAGGCGCAGGGTGGCTCTGATGTAGCTCTCATCTCTCTCTGCCTCCTCCCTGAGACGGGTGGTCTGTTCTGTGTTAAATGGGTCAATTTGCTTGGGCCAACCACCCTCCACGTGGTTCATCCCCTGGGACTTCACCTCCACACGCTCTGTGTTCACCTGTGGAAAGGGACAGGGAGGGATCAGAGAACTTGAGCCCAAAAGGTGTCACATACAGTGTCCCCCTGGGAGGGGAGAGCAGCAGAGGAATCAAAGTGAGATGCTGAGCCCAAGTGGTGCTCAACTTTGTCCTTCTGGAAAGGAAGAGCAGCCATTGGGG
>NW_008659230.1:5500-6880 GCF_000695815.1 Acanthisitta chloris
ACCTGAGCCCAAAAGGTGCCCAATTTTGTCCCCCTCAGAGAGGAGAGCAGCTGTTGGCATGGGGAGTGGAAGATGGAGGGATCAGAGACCCTGAGCACAAAATGTGCCCAATTTTGTCCCTCTGGGAGGGAAGAGCAGCCACTGGGATGAGAAGTGGGATGCAGAGGAATCAGGGTGAGACTCTGAGCTCCAAATGTGCCCAACACACCTTGTCCCCCTGGGAGAAGGACCCAGAGGAATCAGAAAAACCTGAACCCAAAAGGTGCCCAACTTGGTCCCCCTGGGAGGGGAGAGCAGTCATTGGGATGGGGAGTGGGACACAGAGGAATCAGGGTGAGACCCTGAGCCCAGAAGGTGCCCAACACCCCGAGCCCTCCCCAGGAGGGACATCCCAGTCCCCCCAGGTGCCCTGTGCAGCTGTTGCCCCATACCTCGTGTGCTGCCATGACACAGCAGTGCTGCACGGCGCTGTCCACAGGATCCTGCAGCATGAAGGCTGCAGCCAGGGCAGGGTCTGGGGGGATGTCCACTGTCACCTCAGCCCCACGGTCCGAGAAGGCACAGGGGCGGCCGAAATCCCTGCGCTGCCGTGTGTACTCGTACCTCAGCTCCATGGTGGGGGCAGTGGGGTTTGCAGAGACCCAGAAGGGAGTGGGAGCTCAGGAAGGACCCCACAAAGGGTCTCAGGAGGGAGGGAGGGTCCTGAAAGGGAGTGGAGGCTTTAGGGAGCCCCCAAAAGAAGAGAGAGACCACAGAGAGGACCCCAAAAGGGAGTGGAGAGTTCAAGGGGGGAAGGAGGACCTTACAAGGGAGCAGAGGTCTGACAACCCCAAAAAGGGATGGAGGGCTTGGGAGGGGCCTGGAAGGGAGTGAGGGCTGTGGGGAAGGTGAGCCCTTAGAGAGAGTGGCAGCTCAAAGAGAACCCTGAAAGGGAGAAAGGGGCTTGGGGAGCCCCAAAAGGGAGTGAAGGGTTCAGAGAGGACCACAAAAGGGAGCAGAGAACCCCCAAAAGGAGGAAGGACATCAGGGATGAAGGATCCCAAAAGGGACTAGAGAACCTCAGGAACCCTAAGGAGAAACAAGCCTGAAGAGGACTGGCGACCTCAAGAAACGTCCCCAAACCATCGGCACCACCCTCAGGGAACCCCAAACCAGAGCCACACCTCAGTCAGAGAGCAACAAACCACCCCCAGCACCGAAAAAACCCTCAGAGGAACCCCAGGATGCCAATCCTATCCCCCTGGACCACAGCGGGGGACGCGTCGCCGTCGGTAGGCAACAAAAATCACGTGACACCGACGCCAAATTTTTTGCCCTCCCCAAAATGGCGGCGCTCATCACGTGATGTCCACCATATTGGGAAGGTCAACACCAAACCTT
>NW_008659230.1:6922-10678 GCF_000695815.1 Acanthisitta chloris
CGTGGAGGAGACGAATTTAGTCCAAGTGTTTATTATTTTTTTCCCCTCAAAGGGCACGTACAAATCCACCCGGATTTCCAGCTCCCAGCTGGAGTCCTTGGGTTAGTTCACATGCAGTTAACAAACAGCTCTACCGTTACATGGAAAAATGCTGAAAGTCAACCCCCCCCCAAAAAAAAAAATAAAATAGCATATAAGAAAAGCCCTTGGGGTGGTTTTGTTTTTTCCAAAGGGAGGGATGCTAGTTATAGGGAGGGAGGGAGGCAGGGGGATGTACTGGCTCTGAGTGTGGGGATAGAGGGGGATATCCACCCTATCCATACCCTTTGGGATAGAGATCTGGATCCATCCCCAGTGAGTGGGGGATGCTTCCATGGGGAAAGGACCTTTGTTCCACCCTCACACAGTTCCTGTGCCCAAGGGCAGCTCCAAAGAATCCAGTTCAGCTCATACTGGTCTCCCAGGGATCTGCATGGGATGGAGCAGGGAGTCCATCCCTGCTCCATGGGGAAAGGGCTTTTACTTCATCCTTGCAGGGCTCCTGAGGATCCCTGTGCCAAAGGGCAGCCCCAAAGGATCCAGTTCAGCTCATGCTGATCCCTTCCACCCCAGCCTGGAGCCCTGGAAATTCTGGATGCCCTACCAGGGTGGCAGGACCATGCCATGCCCTCCTGGGCACCACACCCCCCTCCAGAGATGTCCCTGTAGTCTCTAACCCTCTCCCAGGGGATCCATGTCACCCCCAGGGCTGTCCTGCAGCAGGAGGAGAGCCTGCCCCAACCCACACCTGCCCTGGGGAGCCAAACTACCAAAACCAGCCTAAAACCACCCAAAAAAACCTGCTACCAACTACATTGCAGTAAACCCACTCTGCAGCAGAGCCAACCCACACCTCTGCCCACGAGAGAACTCCCAAACCCCAGGAGCACAGCAAAAGAAACCCAGCAAGGCCAAAACATCCATCATTCCCCAGCCTGGAGGGCAGCAAGGGGGGCACAGGGGATGGATCTGCCCTCATGGTGCAGTGCCAGGGGGTGACACAGCCCTATGGGCATCGGGAAGGGTTGGGATCACTAGTGGTTGGTGCTGCATTGCTACAGGAGCCAAGGAGCTGCTGCCTGGACCCCATGCCCAGCCCCCTCCATGCTGAGAGGGTGCTGGGGGCAGTGTACTCCTGGGATTTACACTCCAGAAGGCTCCAACTGGAGAATAACACTGGAGCAGCATCTCCAGGACATGCCATAAGGCAGGAAGACTTGAGGAGCTGCCAAAGGGAGATTAAGGGGTGTCCTGGGGGGGGTCTCTGGGCTTGTCCTCCAGCCCCTGCAGCGTGTCCTACCGCGTGTGTTTCTCCTTCCAGGTGCCTTTGTTCCCGTGGGTGCTACGCGGGGAACTCTGCGCCGCGGTGCCGCGCGGGCTCAGCGCCGACAGACAGGTACGTGGCTCTCATGCTTGGGGAGTACTGCAGGGGAGCACAAGGGGGTCAGGGCACCCCCAGGGCACCCCCTGCCTCCAGCACAGCCCCTGTGCTGCCACACCAATGGGGAGATGGGATGGAGGGGGAGTATTGGTTCCCAGGGGGATGGATCCCTCATTAATCTGCAAGGTGGGGATGGGTGGAGGGTTAGATCCTGCTCATAGCTTCTCTGAAGGTTGGGGGAGATGAGATCCCCAAGCTAAAATCCTTTAACTCTGCTGTGCCCATTCTCAGGATGTCAACCAGGTTCATTCATCACCTTCCTAGCTCCAGCCTGGCATCAAATTGCATCCTATGGGTGTGAATCCCTAGTTAATCTGCTAGGTGGGGATGGGTGGAGGGTTAGATTCTGCTCATAGCCTCTCTGGGGGCTGGAGGATAAAAGACACCCCAGCTAAAACCCTTTAGCTCTGCTATGCCCATTCCCAGGATGTCCACCACCTTCCCAGCTCCAGCCTGGCAGCAAATTGCTTCCCGGGATGAACTCCTAGTTAATCTGCTAGGAGGACATGGATGGAGGGTTAGATTCTGCTCATAGCCTCCCTGAGGGTTGGAGGTGACAAAATCACCCAGCTAAAACCCTTTAGCTCTGCTATGCCCATTCCCAGGATGTCCACCACCTTCCCAGCTCCAGCCTGGCAGCAAATTGCTTCCCATGGGGATGAATCCCTAACTAACCTGCCAGGTGGGTCTGGGTAGAGGGTTAGACTCTGCTCATAGCCTCTCTGAGAACTAGGGGGGACAAAACCCCCCAGACAGGACCCTTCAATCCCCTCTAGCTCTGCTGTGTCCATTCTCAGGATGTCAACCAAGTCCATCCATCACCTTCCCAGCTCCAGTCTTGCAGCAAATTCATCCCAAATCATTGCACATGGATATGTCTATGAGGTAATAGTGAGCCCAGGGCTGAGCTCCAAACCTTCACACCCTCCAGCCCCCCATTTCTCCAGGGATTCACAGCAGGGAGGATCACTCAGTCAGGCATTAAGGAAGATTATTCTGAGTTTGTTATTCTGGACTCGGAAAGTCCTTCCTCAGGGACCTGAATCCTGGGTAAATTAGACCATTCAGGGCTGGGAGAAGTGCTCAAATTAATCCCCCCCACTCGTGTGTCCCCCCCAGGGAAGAGGCTGTTGCCAGCTGCCAGGTCTGTGTGAAGGGATTACACAGCCTCCATGCTTTCACCTACTGGAAAATCATCCCTGGAAGAAGGGGGCACAGTATTCCTGCCATGGCAGCATTCCCTGTCCTGGTGACTGGGGGGGCTTCACTGCTTTGGGGATGGAGATGGGGATCAGCATCCCAACATGTGGTTGCTGCAAACCTTCCTGGGGACAAAATATGTCCCTGTCCCCCCTCCCTGAGCTCTCCACACTCTTCCCAAAAACCAACCAGGGAAAGGGGATGGAGGGAGGCACTGAGGAGGAGGAAGAGGTGGGGGGACCTGGCAGCTGCCCCGGGATAAGGAGGGAGAGGGAAGCAGCTGAACTTACTCTTGATGGGCAACTTAGCTCCAAAATAATGGATGCAAAAAATTAAAAGAAATCATAAAAACAAAACAAAACAAAAAGACAAGGAATAAAAAATAAAGCAGCAATACCAGACAGGGTGGGATTGAAATGAGCAGGGAAATGGGAACGTGCAGGGAGACTGTGAGGAGTGTCCTCTGAAAGTCAGGATGGAAACAATGTAGAGAGGGAAGGGAAGGCTATTTCGGTCCCCCCTCTCACAGCCCCCAGCTGGGAACTGGGTTAGACATGGCCAGGAAAGAGCCATGTCCTCTGCAAGGGCAGAGGCTCACCTTTCCCTGTCCCCATCCCACCCCACACCCCTCGAGGGTGCAGCTCTGGGTGACACAGAGTCTCACACTTCCCAGTCCTCCCCCCTGACCTCACAGGGAGGACTTGGCCTCATCTGCCCAGCGTACCGTGGGGGGAGGAGATCCTCTGCCGATCAGGGGCACATTCTCATAGCGAGGGTTCCCTCCAAACAGCACAGCCTGGTTCCTGCAGGGGCCAGAGCCATCCCCCTGTGCCAGCAGCACAGCTCCCGCCGTGCCGGGGGCACACGGGGTGGGACTCACATGTACTCGGAGACAGGGGCGTTGGACACGGTCTGGGCAGGGGGGTGCAGGCTGCTCTGGCTGCCCAGGCTGCTGCTGTAGCTGCAGAAGCTGCGCAGCTGCCCCCGGGGTGGGTGGTGGGTGGCGATGCGCCGTGCCTGGGGGTTGAACGGGTCCTCCTCATCCATGTCGTCGTAATCACGGTCCCTGCCGTGGG
>NW_008659231.1:0-392 GCF_000695815.1 Acanthisitta chloris
CCCTGGGCCCGATTTAGGGCTCAGTTTTCGTGGCTGCACTGAGCCAGCGGCAGCGCCGGGGCCGGGCGGGTAGAAACTTAGCTTAGTAGGGCTGCACTGAGAGATGCCTCCTTTTCTTTTGGGAAGAGCCCTTCCATTCCCCCACCCCTATCGAAGGAAATGTTTAAAAAATATCTGAAAAAAAATAACAACTCACAAACTGCCTCGGTGTTAGGTGTTCCTAGACTATGTTAGGTCGCACGTCGGGTGCCTGTCCTGTCTTTCTGTGCCTGTCCACATCCTCCTCATCCTCACACTAAGGCACCTCCAGCTGCCTCATACCCTCCCTCCTTCCCACCTCTCGGTGCTCATTGCTTTCCCGGTGGACCTGACCGGTTCCCGCCCGGGAATCT
>NW_008659231.1:768-4536 GCF_000695815.1 Acanthisitta chloris
TCAGTCACTCCCCCTTGCTCGCTCACGTCCAGAACACTTCGCGGAGCCTCTACGGGCCTGGGGCCGCGGCGAGGGCAGGGCCCGGCTCCCGCCCGCCGCGCAGGTTACAGCAGCGTATTTCCTTCGCTAAGTGCTAACACCATCTGGTTAGCTGCGAACCGCAGCGTACTGGGTTGCTGTTACCCTCCCTGAAGTGTTTCTTTGCAGCGTCGCGGCATGGAGCCGAGGGGAGCCCGGAGGAAAGCGGCTCTGCCCCGACGGGGCAGCACCCCCCGGGCCGGACATACCGGCGGGGCACTCCCCAAACCCGCTCCTTGCACTTCCATCCGGCGTTATTGCAGATCCAGTCTCTTCCACCAAACAACAGATGCAGCCTCTAATGCAAATATTGCCATTTCCCTGCTGAATTAGCCTTGTCACTTAGCCCAGAAGCTGGCAGCGTTAAGCCAGCTTGCATTTTAATTTGGCCCTGAAGTTACTTATTTCATTATTGATCAAACATAATGCTGAATCAATGTTCATCTTGTTACCTGGGCCATTTCCATGTAATACAGTGATAGCACTGCCTGGAGTTACTCATTCCCATCCCAAAGTGACTTTACCATAAAATCAATGCTTGTTTGTTACTGATATAAGGCAGCATCCGTGGGATGAAGAGCGAATAAAGCAGTTACGCCACCGCGATCTGAAAGTTTGGACGGAATATGTACGTGAATAAAGACTTTGATATTTAAATGTATTTTATCGGCATCAAAATCATCCTAGCTAGGCCGATGGGACAGAAAATCTCAGGCTGCAAGATGACGGGCTTTGATACTGTAGGTGTTGCCATTTGTAAACGCTACCTGGGACCTAATGGGGGAATCGTTTCTCTAACCAGAGTATCATTACACAGCAGATGTGGGCTGTAAGCTCTTCCGGGCAGGGACTGTTTTGGAAAAATAGTAATTAATACAATAGTAATTAACGATTGTGTCATAAGATTAGACTTCGCGCAGTGTTATCTTCAGCGCAGCTGCTGCTCCTTTTCTTTGCTTGTGTTTTCCCCTCCAGCTAATAAACCCAGTTACAAATTACACGGAGCCATCTCCATCCTCGCCTTTCCCATGCGGCGGCCAGAGAGTGCTGGAAAACCCCACGCGGGGAATGCCCCATTTCGCTGCCACACGTTTGAGCTGCAGTTTCCCCGCACGGCACCCCAGGCCCCCTCTCCCCGTCAGATGCCCCGGCCCCATTCCGGGGGGAAGCACCTCACGGTGGGCTAGGGACGAGGAAAGGGGGTACCCTTCGGGGAAGCTGGAGAGGTGCCGTCTCACGGCCCCGGAGGGGCGGTCAGGACTCAGACCGGAGTGAGCCCCCCGCGGTACCAGGTGGGGTGCGACTCCCCCCTGCACCGTGCCGGATGCTCCCCCGAGGACGTGCCAGGGAATGGAGAGCAGCAGGGAGGAATAATCTGGGTTAAAACCCGCCGGTAAACCTCCAGACACCTAGGATACCATCGGCTCCGGCTTGCACAGGCTGCAGCCCTCCCGCTGGAGCCGGTACCGGAGTCGCGCACATCCTCGCAGCAGTGGAGGAAGGTGGGGACGGTTCCGGCCCCAGCAATAAGAGCCGGGGCTGAGGAGGAGGAAAACGTGGAAGGGAAGTTTCCCAGAGCTATGCGCACTTTGCGCCCACTCCTCCGCTCCCGCGCAGCGCTGGGACCGGCCCTGCAGGAGTCACAGAGCCACGCTGACACCGGCAAGGCACACCAGCCACTCATTCCAATGGGCGATGGAAAATCTAACCGGGCGCATAAAATATATTGGCATAAAATTAGTGAATTGCACTAACAGATTGTAAATCACCTAAACGGTCAAACCACAGATATGAATCACAAATTCCTATAAAGATTAATGTTTCCTAAGATTCACGGCAATTATGCAGGTTTTGGACAAAAGCCTTCTCCCAACCCCATTCCTGAGCGCTGCTTTTTTTTCTGAAGTCTTTCCAGGTTTCGGTGGGGTTTCTAAAGAACGATTTACCAAAGGAAAGGTTTTATTAACACCTCTAAAAACTATAAAGTTTAAAGGCAGGGAGAAAGGGAATAGATCGGAAGTTGGGTAACACAATATACTGACCTACTGGCAGCGGTCCGAACGCAAATCAGCAAAGCACCACAATGGTGGGGGAAAAAAACCTCAGGCAAATGAAAGGGGAAAAAACAACACCAAGAGGCCAGCTTTGCCCCGGCGGGGACCAGACTGTGCTCAGAGCTGCCCCCGGAGCCTTCGGCATCTGCTGATGGCCCCTTACCTTTGCTTACCCCCTTGTGGTACACAGTGTAGCCTGGGCTGCTTAAAAGCGGAAGAAGCAGGAGGAGAACACTCCTGAGAGCAGAAAGGGGGCATTATTTCTCGAGGAAATAGGCTGGCAGGAGGTGTACGGGACTTCGGGTCTCTCAGGCACTATTTTTCCCTTCTCGCCTCTGTGTAGAGCTGGAGATAATAGTTGGGGCTGCAGGTAACGGAGTCTGCTCTTATTCAATTTCTCTAAATGGCCTGGAGAGCACTTAAAAGCCCAGAGAGCTCCTGGCCAGCATTTTCTTATTAACTAATTTCACTTCGATCCTATTAAAGCGTATGCTTTCTAACCTTCAAATGAACCTCTCCCTTTCCCTTCTAAAACAAAGCCAATACCTTTAAATGACAGGGTAAAGCTTTTATAAACGTTGCTACCTCCTTTCCTAACATTACAGGACGCGTGGCGCATTAACAGCCACGGAGCACCCACTGCTGCTGCAGGCCCCTCACCCTCCCCCGCACCCACAGGACCCAGAGCACCCAGAAAGGCTCCGCCGAGGTCTCAGCGCCCGGGAAGGGGCGGCCGAGCCAAGAGGAGCCGTGGACAGAGGGCGCTAGAAAGTGGGATTGGGCAGATTTGCTTTATTTCGCTTTGGGAAAATCTCAGCAATAATGGGTTTTAAATGGATACATATATTTACCATTTCAAAAGGGTTCTGCTGTTTCCTGGTAACGCTCACCACAAATGGTAATAATAAAAGATGAAGTATTTTTTCTCACCTTAGGTCATTAGATTTACAGACAAGGTACTAAATCATTTTAGCTCCCCAAACCTTGAAGGAAAGGCGCGCACGCACTCTCGTCCCCTTCTTTTCTCCTCCCCCTTCTGAAGAAACCTGCAACGGGAACGAAGACAAAACAGTCGCCGAGGCTCGAAGAATGTCTCCTTTTAATAGTTTACTACTAGTACTAGTACCATTACTACTAATAATAATAATAAAGTTGACGTTGTCTGCAGAGCGCGGATTGTCAGTGGCCTCCTCCCAAAGCCTTAACATGAAGGGTCATTAATTGTGTTTTCTTTCCAAATCATATGTCACTGCAATTAACAGATTCTGATCAAGAGACTCCTTTCAGATTGATTCCATATGTGATAAGGAATGTGCAGCTTGTTATCTATCTGTCGCCTTGGAATTATGGAAAAGCTTCAAACGTGTAATTTGAAGAGTCTTTTACCCAGCGCTTTGATCTTTCCCTCTATTTTTTAACTCTTGTTTTACTGTGGCCCTTCTCCTAATCCCACTTGTTTGTTTACCCCCCTTCCCTCGGTGGCTGCGCCCTGTCCCCGCGTGTGCTGCGGCACGCCGCAGCTCCCACCCTGCCCGCACCCCGCTGGAGCCTGCCTGAACCCGCAGCCCTGACTACAGCTCTCCCGCAACTTCCTAACACAGCCTCCGGCTCCTCAGACGGGCCCTGCGGCCGAGAG
>NW_008659232.1:0-42940 GCF_000695815.1 Acanthisitta chloris
GGGGAGGTGGTGGATTCACCTTCCTTGATGGTTTTCAAGATGAGCCTGGATGTGGCACTTAGTGCTGTGGTCTAGTAACCACGGTCGGGTTGGACTCGATCTTTGAGGTCTCTTCCTACCTGGTTGATTTTATGATTCTTGAAACTGCAGTCTTGTGCAAGAGGTGTATGTGTGGGAAAATGGTGCACACTCTTAAATATAAGAACTATAAAGTAATCAGAAATCATATTCTAGAGTGATTTGAGGATGCTGGGAAGCATTTAAAAAATTCTAATTCTCATAGCACCTGCAGTCTCTTAAATGTTATTTGATATTAACCATGATTTTTTTGCGTTGTCTTTGCTTCTTACTTTTAAATGCTGAGAAATAGTTAAATTTGTAGGAAATTCTTTCAGTTGTTTCTTAAAACGGATACAATTTTGGAAGCTGGATATACCCAGAGAAAGGGTTTTTGATTCTAGTTTCCTTATATGGGTTTCAGTCTTTTGTGTGCTCCAGAACAAGCAAAACAGAACCACCCCAACCTCCCATTTAAAACTAAACAAACAAAACAAAATGCACACACAACTTGGGGGGCTTATATATTTTCATTCCAAGTTTCAACAGCACATGTTGTAGAGACACAGAGCTTTATTTTTAGTACAATTTATAAGAGAGAATAAAGAAAGTGAGGCACAGAGGGACTAATGTTACAAGTTTTGATCAAACTTAAGAAAGGAAAAAAATCCAAGCTTAAAGTTGACTGTTCGGTCTTACACTGTCCTTAATTGACCATGCTGAGCTTACCGGATGGAGTTTTGACTCCAGTCTGTATTTCTTTGCTTTTGCATATTTCAATCCAGCTTCTCATGTCACTGTAACATAGGGATTTCTTCTTTTTTTGTGGTTTAATTGTATGAAAAAATTTGGTGCTGTATTCTTGGAACTGTACAGATGGTTCCATGCCAAACATATTTGTTTACTATGGTAATGTCTGAGTTGTAGTGTGCCAGCTAATAAAGGGATTATTTAAGGAACAAGGTGAATGACTAAAACAGATGTGCCAGTTGGGTGAACCATTAAAAGAATCTTACTTCTCAGCTTTATGTAAAGGTTATTTTTAATGCATTTCTGAGAAATCAAGAGTGGTTGCAAAGGTATTTTTGAGGCAGCTGTAAGCCTCTTGTAGATTTGCTTGGTGGTCTTTTCCTGTGGGCCTAAAACACATGAGTCTTTTATCTCTCTTATTGAAGAATTTGCAAAGACAGCAGGTAGAAGTCCTGAGTTTTGACTTCTGATCAAGTATTATAATCTCATAATGCATTTTGTTCTGTTTATAAATTGATTGGTTTTGTCTTTCAGTTGTGAGGAAACCTGATTAATATTTCTGTAATGTAAAAGTAAATTCCTGTTATGCAATACATATATGTGTCTTCCTTCCATGGAAATCCTGCGTCACCTTGCTGTAATAATAGTAAAACCTTTTACATCTTTTCTCACACAAATATATTAAGTACTCTGACTTTCCTAGAAAATGAAGCACTCTAGATGCTAAGCATTTTAACCGAGGGTAATGCAAGAATGTTTGAGAGAGAAGATAAACCCATGGATTAGATGCTGTTTGCCCAAGCATTTAGTCTGTTTTATATCACATTATCCAAGTGGCATCCAGAAACCTCACTGATTGTGATGTTGTTGATAGGTTTGACTGGAATGTCTCTTCTTAGAAATTTACTTCTGTGAATAAGAGATGCGTTGTCTTGTTTCTTAGGTGTTGATCAATTCATTTGGAAGAACCCTGGAGACAGGGTTCTAAAGAGTAGGTAAAAAAAAAAAAAAGTCAAAGCATTTTAATAATGTTTTTTAAACTTAGCTTTAGCTTGTTTGGGATACAAAATATTTCCTTTTAATTGCCTTTAATTTAGGAGTTAACTTTTGTAATAGACAGGTAAGGACTAACTTGAAAAAAAAAAGCTCGATTTTTTTTTTTTTTTTTAAGTCTGGTGCTTAAGTATATGGTGTGTTTTGAATTAAGCAAATGAAGGACTGCTTAATGCACACACTCTACTTGCTTAAAGCACACACTCTACTAAACTTGATCACATATTGTATTCCATTTCAAATAACAGTATATTTTAGATAATTGTTCCTGAAGTTCTGCTCAGAAAGATGAAAGTAGTCTGTCTATTTGTACCTATCTGTTGCTGTTTGTTGTCTCTTTCAATATATTTGTATTACCAACTTTTAAGTCATGGATTATTTTTTCATGTTCATGGCAACAGAGGAAAATCTATGTTCTCTCATTTTTGACTTATGAATAATGCAAATAATATTATCTTGAATGCTTTTCCTAGTGGCAGTACTGGTTTAGAAATAGCTGTTTACATATATGAAGCCTCTCTGGAGTTACTAAAGGCAGACTTTGTTCCTTCGTTAAGAATAATTGAAATAGTTACTTTCTTTTTTAAGGCTAGTTGGGTTTGTGTTTAATCCTAGTACTGAAAAAAATCCAGAGACAGCACAGAAGTCAACTTCAGCATTTTCAGTGGGTTCCCATCCAGACATTTATCAAAGAATGTCTGTTTGTGGATGATAATTGTAATCTGATCTGAGCTTAAGTAAAAATGAAGAATTTACCCTCTGATTAAATGTAGCAATTAAGGATTTTAAGGGGCTTTGAGATGAAGCATCAATCTCATAGCCGTATGTTTGGTATTGTAGAGCCATTGCAAGGCAATTAGATAACCTTTCCTGGGCTTTCAAGGCTCTATTAATCATCTTTATTTAAAAACAAAGGAAAGGCTGCTTTGAATTATGGCTTTTTTTGATTATCTGAGGTCTTGGCAGCATGTTAAAGCACTTAAAATACTCATCTGACAACACAGCATTAAGGTAGGGAGTATCATGTCTCTTATTTGTGTCTGTGCACCAGCCCAGTAAGCACATGGCATTTCTTTCAGTTATTTTTATGAGATACTTGCCCCATTAAGATGAGGGTGGCTATATTTATCTAGGAACAAAGAAAAATTGGCAGAAGGAAGAAGTTTTTTAAATACCTAGAGGTTCATAATACACATCTCCTGTCAATTTTGACAGGAATTAATCAATTGAATTCCATAAAGTTAGCTCTTGCAAAACTGTCTTGTTTAGCAGTTAACTTCAGTTTGTTGTATTACAGTGTGGATTTGAACCATAACTTTGTTTAAGATTAAGAACCTCTTCAACCTGGAGAGGTTTAAGATGTAAAATGTGTAGCTGACTTGATCAACCTTAACATTGAACTGACTGAACCCTGCATTTCACCTAGCTTCCAAATGTTGGCTTCTTTCTTGAAGGACCATGATTTGAATGCAATGAAAAGCTATGTGACTGGATGTAAATTGAATTGGACCTGCTGGAGAGATGCTGAATTAGTTTTATTTATCATGTATGCTGAAAGCTTTTGACATTATGCTTGGTTAATAATTTGTTTTCTTTCTTTCCACCACTCCAGGCCATATACACCTATGAAAGGAGCCTTTTCCACTGTGTGGTTTGACAGGTATAAGATCTCTATTGACTGTCCAGAACACATTGAAAGTATTGATTCCATGTGCAGGGGCCTTACAAACCTGATCAATGATGAGATTAAGAATGGCATTGCAAAGAATAGGATACTAATAGGTAAGAAAGACTTACTTCTAACATGTTTATTCTAATGGTTTTTAATTGTTAAGAGATCATTTACTTTGAATTTACTCTAGCCTGAAAACTCATGAGCATGACTTGCAACTACCAGACAGCCTCTTCAGCAGCGAGTCGTTAATATTGAGTCTTTATATAAACCTGTATCAGGTGGGGAATGTGGCTAACTGTAAGCAGTTTCCTCAAAAATGTAACTTAAATTGTTTTTATTGTAAGAGGTCATTTGTAATCTTTGTTTAAAATACAGAGTGGGCAGTGATTTACTGTAAAAAGTACATATTTCCTTTTAGCCCTTTTCAAGAGTGGAAAAGTATACCTTCCCAAAATGGCTTGCATTTTGGAGAGTGGAGATGTTGCATATAAATAATCATGAACTTTTCCTTACTGCTGTAATCATTTTGACTTAAATTAATTCATGGAGGAAAAATTTGCATGTTACGGATCACTAAAGGTGAACACTTGGTAACAAATGAAGATACCTATGAACTGTGACAGCTATCTTTGTCTTAATTTCCACAAATTTCCAGTAACTTTCACAGTACTTCTGTAAAATGGATAGTGGGATATTGATCCCCAGGAGCTGAGGGTGATGAAGTAGCTAGCCTGTGTCAGAGAGGGAATGAGAATTCACAAGTCCTTGGCTCCCTGTTCTTTCTCTAGACCACAAACTATTTAATGTTGGGGAAAAACCTCTTAATGTGGGAACTTTATAATTTATGGCCAGCTGAGTCAGGTCATCAAAATCTTGGTGGAGCCACTACCATTCAGCCTACATGTTTTCTTGGTCCAACCCCATGTTGCTCTTTGAAGGCCTGTGCTTACTTTCCCTTTCTGGCTCATTGCCCTGGCTGCACAGTGCATCATTTTGGATGGCTGTCAGCACAGTCTCTTTAATCTGTCTTGCCCGTGTTAACCTGCTGGCTTAGAAACAACTAAAGAAGTGCAGGTGCTTTGCTGTAGAGTGAGCTGGGAAATGTTCTGTGTACAGATCCAATGTTCTACTAGGCTTTTCTCCTTGCTCTGTAACCTTCAAAATTAGAAAAAAAATGAGACTGCAAAGTATGAAAGTTGTTTTCCAAGTCATAAGCAGAGTAAGGAAGTTGGAATGCCCCGATTGTTTCAGCCTGTAGATATGTTGGAAGTCCCCGTCTCTGTGTGTTTGCATTCCTCATATATAAATCAGAAATAATTGTACTCACTTTGTCACTCTTGAAAGCTTTGTTTCCTCACCTCTGACAGAGACTACATGCATGCGTCTTCACAGTTGAGTCTAATACTCATGCAAGAGGCCAAACAAGGCAGCTCTGAATTAGCTTCGTCCAGGATACAGAGGGGGACCCATGTGGATGCATCTGAAACTTGGAAGTGTAAAATTAATTGCGTGACTCATGGCTGTACAAGATTAAGTGTTCTGCCACAAGAGCTTTGAGCCTTTTCTACACTGGTTTTGATGATTAACTAGTGTGTGATGCAGTGGAGAAGGAGCCTTAGATATCCTGTAAGGTTTCTATGCATAAAGGTGACATTCTTAGTTGTCTTAGATGGGACTTTGTGCAAATAATTGCCCGTCTTCTGACATTGTTTCTTACTGGAAATTAGGAATTCTGTAAAGGTATCATGCAGCTTTATGACATTCAGCCTGGAAAAAAGGAGGCTCTGGGGAGTCCTTATAGCACCTTCCAGTACCTAAAGGGGCCTACAAGAAAGCTGGAAAGGGGCTTTTTAGAAGGGCATATAGTGATAGGACATGGAGGAATGGCTTCAAACAGACAGAAACTTAGATTAGATATTAGAAAGAAATTCTTTACTGTGAGGGTGGTGAGGCACTGGTACAGGTTGCCCAGGGAAGTTGTGGATTCCCCTGCCCTTGTAGTGTTCAAGACTAGGCTGGATGGGGCCCTGAGCAGCCTCATCTACTGGAAGGTGTCCATGCCTGTGGCAGTGGGGCTGGAACTAGATGATCTTTAAGGGCCCTTTCAGCCCTGGCCATTTTATGATTTTTTTGGTCAAAAGAGAGCACAAGGCCAAGTCAGTATGTCTGCATCGAACTGTAATGTCCACTGGAAAAGGAAAAATGGGTGGTCTGAAATTTTTCTTAGTTTGCACAGTTGGTGTACAGGCGATAATTGAAGATATGGTCACTTGCTTAGAACATCAAATAATTGAGTCCTGTCAGATCTTTTTAGAGTTCTCTTTGAAAAAGTCAGGAATATCCATCTGGTACAAGAAGATGAGGCTTCACTTGGGGAGTGCACAGTGGATTTGTGACTGCTGATACTGTGGAGTTGGAGGAGGCAGCCTTTGTGAGGTGAAGGGGAAAATAAGGCATTTATAGCAGAGGAAACCACGGTGAAATTTTGCTATAAATTCATAGTGCATTCAGTGATGTTGAGTCATGTTAGAGATCCATAATGGGAATGCTGGTATGTATCTTATTATGGAAAACAGGGACAAAGTAGTTGAGACTGGAGAACTTGGGAGTCATCGAAGAGCCGCAGGGGCATTTTTAGGTAGTTCACAGAAGCCAAAGAGCAGAGTGGTTGTATGAGGGTAGTTACAGGGAATGAAGTGGTTGTGAAAGGGTTAAGGCAAACTAGGTTGTGGGACTGTAGTGAGTGGGAGTTTTAATGAGTGGAAAGAAAACAAAATGAGTATGAGGATGGTAACGAGATTGAAGGTTATGGCTTTTTATGGATAGCAGACTAGAAATTATAGGCTGAGGATGAGTGTCAGATATTGTTAGATGAGGATGAGTGAGGTGTTAGGCAAGCAGGAAGGTGGGTAGCTGCTGACAGCTCAGAGGTGTGGGATACATAGGCAAGATAAGGGGGCACTGTGCAAAGGAGAGCGAGTGGGAAGAGAGGGGAAGCAGGAGTAGGATCTCAAACAGTGGAAAATGAGAGGCCCAACACCTGGTGTTCTGGGGGATGATTTCCCTTCTTGAGCCATTTATACTTTCCACAAAGATCAAGACTGTGGGACAGTAAGGTCATTTGCTCTTAAAGAAATTAAATTATAGCCTGTTTTGTTTATTTCAATAGCACAGTTAGCTCTGAAATCCACAAGCGGCTGCTGTAGGGCACAGTTCTAAAGCTGAACATAGAGTCCAGGTTGTGTGGTGCCACTTTTCTTTTTCTGTATCAAGAGGAATGTTGGTGCAACCTTGTTTTTAACAGCTGCTCTATGAATCAATTTCTGAAGGATTAAATTACTTAATCTACTGGATGTGCATAAATTCTTACTAATAAAAGATCCATATCAATTTTGTGTAACAACCAGCACACAGTAATTTATGGCTCATTTACCCATTCCTATTTCCTGACAGTTTCATGAGTTGCTTTCCTATTAATACAAGTCTTTTGAGGACAGTAGACTTCTGATTCATTAAGGTTTATTACCCAGACCTTAGAGGTGGAAGGAAGGGAGATAAACAGCAATATATAATTATTTAAAAATAATGATAATGGTAGTCACTTCTTAGTCAAACATTCTTGTTGAGTTACTCTTACTGGTGTTCCTGGCTAAAACACTTATTGCAAATAATCCTGTAGGTAGGTTTATATTGACTTTGGAGATAAAGGAGGGTTATAAATTTAGTCAAATTCTGACACTTGGAGCTTTGATAGTATCCCTTCTTAAAAACTGGGTGTATTTCTTCCTTATAAATGCCTGAATTCATTGCTAAATTAGCCAAACAAGAAAATAACCACAATTTGAAATGTGGGACAGTAATTTCTTTTTCTATTTAAAACTGAGTTGGTTTTTCAGGTGGTGGTGGTGGTGGTTTTACTTCGTTTTGTTTTCTTGTGTTTGGTTGTGTTTTGCTTTTTAACTGCTTCCATAGTGATTGTGCACTGTAAAATAACTCCACTGAGGTGGACATTGCCAAAGATTTCAAGAATCTTATTGAAGAATATGTTAGAAGCTCATGAAAGAAATGGCCACTTCATTTTTGGAGCATTTTAATAGAGCTCATTTTAGTCAACTACAGTACAGAGAAAGGCAGTCTTTTTATTCTTTTTTTTTGTTCTTTATTTAGCACTACTTTTCTGCTTTCGCAGGTCACTTTTTGTGTAGTGCAGAAGTGCTGATCCAGGCGTGTTGGTCTCTGCCACCTGTAGTCACTTGTGTAAGCAGCCAGTGAAAATAAACTTTCCATAACAGTCCTGTAGATTTGACTGTATGCCAAAAAACACATGCATGATTCCTGACCCCTTGTACTGTAACAATAACACAAGACACACAACCACTTTTTGTTTATTGCAAGACTTCTTACATAGCTACTGAACCATGTTGGAAGTAACATGAAAGCTCTGTGTTTCCTGTAAATATTAGCATTTCCAGCTCTCTCAGTGTGTGTGTGTGTGTGTGTGAATGGGATAGGGAGGAAATATCTTGGCTTTGACATTGCAGAGAAAGAGGATTCTGTAAATATGTGAAGATAAAAAAAATCAAAAATAAATTGTTAAAGTGTTGGGCAATCTACTTTACCTACAATCTTGACATTTTATGTCTTTGGCTTCCAAGCCTTTCATTGTCACTCATCCTGTCTTGTGTCTTCTGTCTTTATTAGGAAAACATTGTATTTGATTTAGAGGTACTTAACTGCCTTGTTCTCATGGAGTAACTCATGGATTTACGTTGCTGTTTGTCACTGCAACTTTTATGAGATTTCTCTTTCATATGTCCCATTACATGGCTTTGTGGTTTATCTAAATTATGCCCAAGGTGCTGGGCTCAAGGCAATACTGTTAGCCCATCTTCCCCATAATACCTGCAACATCTCATTAATTTTCAGTGGATCAGTGTAAATTGGCATTTCATTTGTACTTCGGGGAAAATGTTTGCTCCTCTTGGGTATTTCTTTTGTACCTGAACTGGCCATTTGCTTTTCTTTTGGAGCTTTACTTGTCTAGCTTATGCAACAGGAAGCAAAAAGAGACATTAACAAATGGATGTTTCTGTTTTCATGAGAAGTCATTCAGTAGGAGGTACAAATGCTAATCATTTTAACCAGAGAGTAGGATCCACTACTTGTCACTTTGCTTCCCAGTGCTGGTGGTGTTCATATTAATATATCTAAAAATGAGGGACTCTGAAAGGTGGCACATTCTCAGTTTTGATCTGTATGGTGAATTACAGACTTGGTAAATGATAGTGAAGGTTAGGAGTAAGTAAGGCTCACAGCGGTACACCCAAAAATAATTCAATCATGAAATTGTCATAGCATATCAGATAATGGCTTTTGCAAGAAAATAATTATAAAGTTAATTGAATTCTGGTCTTTTCAGCCTTCGTAGAAATTCTCTTGAAAACACATGATTGCTCGTCTTGAAAAAATGCCTGAATTTAGTGCAAAATTAAATGGATGGATGGGCTTTTAGAATGCTTGAGTCATGTGTAGACATGCCACAGGGTACAGATTAACCTGTGCTTTCTTCACAGTTGTGCCTACAGAGTCATAGAAGAGTGAAGCTTAACAACATTCGCTAATCCATTGTCACGTGTCAGTGTAGGTTCAGCTCTGTTTAGGCAAATCCTTGCAATTGCTTTTCTGACTTCTACTGAAAGATCTCTGCTAACAGAAGGTTCACAGCTCTCCAGGACAACCTGTTTCTGTTTCGTTATTCTTTGCTTTAAAGAGCTGTTTTCTAGCTTTCTTTCTGTGATTCAGTTAAAAGTCACAGACACTGTGAGCATAAAGAATAGGTTATGCTCTCCCTTTTTCCCATGTTGTGCCATTAATGCTGCCTGCAAATATGACAGGTAAATGTTGCAGTAGGGCTGTGCTGTCATTCTCTCTAGAAGATACCAAGAACACGCACTAGGTAAATGAAGCAAGCTATAGATTTGGTAGAGTAGCATCTTAAGAAAAATTGATTTGAGACTTTTCATGGATTTTATTTTCTTTCTAGTGCTAAAAATTACAATTCCTTAGGTACACATGTTGAGTTCCCCTCTATTACCCATACCAATTGAAAATAAAACTGTAACTGGCTTTTTTTTTCTTACTGAGAGTTGATACATTAGAAACATTTTACAAGAAAGTTGTAAAACTTGTACCACTTGAATATGCATTTTAAAACATGTTTTGGCTGGCGAGAGAGTTGGGGAGCAAATTGATTCATGTTCCTAACAAGAGCAAGTGGCTGAGCCAGTCAAGGGAAGTTGTCTTTGTTCTTGTAAAGACTCTCTCAGTAACAAACAGAACAAAAAGGCCGTCAAAGGTGGAAACCCTTCATTGTAGTTCTGCTAGTGTGCAAGGTTAGTGGTTTGGTGAAGCTTCATGAATAAATTAAAAGCAGAAAATTAGTGCTGTGAGGAAATTCACTTGAGGCAAAATACATGTTTGAGCATTTAACACAGGAGCAGTGTTCAGGGAGTTCTGTGGAGAAGGGAATCTGCAGTTCCACTGGCATTTGTACTCTGTTGATATTCATTTATGAACACTGTTAAATGTATATAATACTTCCATTCATTGATGAAAGGGAAGGTCAAAACAGAAAGTCAGCTTCTTTGCAGATGATGTGTTTTGATGTTGCCATTAATAGAAGGTAAATCATGGCAAGTCCCTAGGGATAGCAGAAAGTAAACTGAAATGTAGCTTTAGGGAGAAATTCCCGATAACTAAATGATTCAAGCTACCCTTAAGTTGAAAGACGTAGGAAAGGAGAAATGGAGAATGAAAAATGCTGTGAGAATGGAAAGAGAATGAGGCAAGAGTATGTAATGTATTGTGATGGTAACAGAACAGGCCAAGACAATTTCTAACTGTGCTGGTGCAGCCTTACACAACAGTTTGTCTTGTGGTGTGCTGGCACAGGTGCTGTGTGCCGTAAGATTCCTTTATTGCCACTTCGTTACCAAAACTTTACTGACAAATTTGAAGAAATACAGGGAAGATGAAGAACAACTACTAGAGAGAACCTAGTGAAGAAATATTGCTTAAATTAAACACCTAAAGCCACACCCCTATACTTGAGTTTGAATACTCATCTCATGAAAGTCTGGAGTTTAACTTCTCTTCCTTTTTTGTTTCTGTGCTATAATGAAGCAGTTTCTCCTTCTGCCACTCAAATTCATGTAGGAAGAGCTCACAGTCTGTCTTTGCAAGGAGCAGAAGACCTGTACTCAAAGCCGGTGGCAAAATTCATGTACTAGATGTGATTAATAACTAACTTTTTCCCCATGGCTTTGATTTCTAGTGTAGAAAACAGCCTTGAGTACATTCTAAAATGTTACTGGAAAGACCAAAGAAATGATGATGTTTGTTGTTTCACAATTCTATAATCATTATTCATAGCAAATTCACTAAGGCATTTTGCAGTCAGATTTATATGATTCAGGAAGAAATTGGTAATATCCAGCCTGCGTTTGTTAGAGAAGTGGGGTTTTGTTTTTGTAAAGAAGAATGAAAACCTAAAGAAATTTCCCAATTCTGGCATAGGTTTTTGCAGGCACCATTGGGGAGAAGGCAGAGTTTTTAGCACTCTCTTATGTATACAGGACATGAGAGACAAAATAAAGAAACCTTTGTGCTAGATAATAAAATTAGACATTTTCTGAGATACAAACTCAAACATTGTTAGATCAAATACAAAGAAATTAATAAAGCTGAAATTTGACAGTAGGTTTTTTTTACTTGGTTTCCTGAACTCCATATAATGTTCAAGTGTCATCATGGACCAGATTAACATTTCAGACAAATGCAAATAAGAAGCAAATTAATACAAATCAAGATCTTCAGCAGAAGTGAACTGAAGGTTTGTTTATAAGGCTCCTAAGGCCATTTACAAGCTTTGGAAAGAATGTTTTATCCCTGAAAAGTGACAACTGTGATGAGGGTTTCTATTTTATTCAAGCAGGAATAAATTGCATATGAGAAATTCAGTCTCTGTTCACTCTGTGTTGCATCATTGTATGGCTGGGGTTAATTTAACATAGTTAGAGATGATATTCAGCAAAGAATGTTTTGGTTTCAGTAAAGTACTGTATGGGAGTTTTCTTCTGATTCAATTCAAATTGTGGTGATTGTGTGATTTCAGCAGATCTTTTGCAACTAGCAAAGCAAGTTGCAAGCAGCTTTCTTCTCATTGCAAGGGGGTGTTTCCTAGAAATCAACACTACCCTAAGGCAGTTTTGAGGTCATAAATATGTACTTGAGTGGATTTTCACTGCAACTGAAAGTGTTTTACTTGATTGAGCCTGTTTTGTATATGCTCACCTTTAGCCCAGGCATAAACCTCCTTTTTAAGGCAGGAAAATTAACACACATAGGTGCTTTTCTGAACTGGTATCTTGAACATTGTGGACTTTACACTATTTTAACTGTTTTGAAGGATTGATCACAGTTCTCAATAAAACAGGTATAAGGGGAAAATTGAAAGTGAACATACTTTTTTATTCAAAACCCCTTGGCAAACTCTGAACTATGCACATTCTTTGTACATCTCAGAATTAGATTGGTCTCAAGTGAAGGGCTTGGGATGTTCTGCCCATCTAAGGTTGAGATGCTGCTGTGTCATTTTGATTTTGTCCAACACTCATGACACAATCTTCTTAGCAATGCTGTGCAGTTTATGTATTCATTATGCTGAGATCATTTGTATAAATGTTGTTTTCTTCTGTGTTTTGCTTATAATCTCTCAGTTGATACACTTGTGTAATATCTGTACCTGCCTATTTTTTTCCTTAATCCATAATCTGAATTCTTGTAAAAGTTCTTGACTCAGCATGTCTTTTATGTGATATGTCAAATATACTGAAATACTTCTTATAATTGAAAAACATTGTCTGCAGCTAAAAACGCTTCTTCAAATTGTTGTTTTTGAAGCAGTTACCATATGGCATTTTCTCAGAGATTGTTGTGGTATCAGGTGATGAACTTCAGGTTTTCCCATGAAAACCAAATTCAAAGAACTCGTCCTTTGTATTGCATTTTCTCATAGTAGTATGAGCTACATAAAAGAACCATTACCTAATATTCTTCTAAACAGAAGGTGATTGCATTGTCAAAGACTGCTGGTGAGTAATTGCACACAGTGTGCCAGATGGTGACTAACTGGGTACAAAATTTTAAGATTAAATCATTTACAAACTAGTAATGAGTTTTCAATGTAGCTTTTCTTCTGTAATCTAGAATACTTAAAATGAACTTCATTTTATATGTTGACCAAGTATTATCTGTATGTATTTGTAAGCACATGCAAAATGGTCCCTTATACACTTTAGTGCTCCTTTTTTGGGTTTGTGAATGGAATCTTTGTTCAAAATTATCAAAAGGAAGTGAAGTAAATTATGAGATTCCACATAAGAAAATAAAGGAAACTTCACTCTAGGTATTATCTGGATGCAGTCCATATAATAGCCTGTGTACTGTGTCCTTGTGAAGTAATGTGGTAGTCTGGATTATTTTCCTAGTTAATAAAGCATTTGTCATGTAAAAATCCTTCTTGAGGAATTATCTCATGTAAGGAATTAGTGCAATTGAAGAGACATATGGATCTCTGAAGGCTATTAATTCAGAGATCCTGTTAGAGCTCAGGTGCAGTACATTGCATGTTTTTCCCTATTTATTATATATCCCAAGGTGTAACGAAAAAAAACCCCAAACCCTGAATGTACTAGTCTAATGTGGTGAATGTTCATTGATTATGTACTGTAGTGATAGAGATCTTTCACGTGTGAATGCTGCTTGCCTAGAGGAAAACAAGTTGAATATAAAAAACCAGGAAGAATTGACTATTAATAGAGTTTTGCTTTGTTAATGTCAGAGTATATATGGCCACACTGTTCAGCTACCTGGTAGGCACCATACACAAATGGCTTCTAAAGTAATGGAATTTTGGCTGATTTTATTTTCCTCTCTCAGTAATGAATCTTCAGCAGTACTTTAGCTATTCAACTTCTTAATTGCATCATGCTTTCATTTGAGCCTCAAGCTGCACCAGAGGAGGTTCAGGTTGGACATCAGGAGGAATTTCATCATGGCAAGGGTTGTGAAACATTGGACAGGACTGCCCAGGGAGGTGGTGGAGTCATCATCCCTGGAGGTGTTCAAGAAATGACTAGACGTGGTACTCAGTGCTGTGGTCTAGTTGATAAGGTGGTGTTCAGTCAAAGGTTGGACTCGATGATCTTAGAGGTCTCTTCCAACCTAAGTGATTCTGTGATTCCACGATCATTGTAACTTTTATGTTGCTCAAGATGTTTTTTGATTGCATTATGTATATAATATGTGTGTGTATATATATATAATGTATATTATATATATAAGAGAAACAAGTCTGAAGATAAAAACAAATTAAATGCTGGGTCAGAAAGACATATAGAAAACTCCAATCTTTTTCTTATTTTCTTTCATCCTAGGAGGCTTTTCAATGGGAGGTGGAATGGCAATGCATTTAGCATATAGGTTTCATCAGGATCTGGCAGGAGTCTTTGCATTGTCTAGTTTTCTAAATAAAGACTCTGTTGTTTACCAGGTGAGTGTGTGGTAGACTTAATAGAAAAACTGCTAGCTAAATGGCAAACGTAATTAAAATTGAATATAGCATGTTTATTTATCTGAGTCAATTGATTTATGTTCTAAACTTATGCCATTTCCTGGAAATAAACAAACACAGCATTAGGCAAGTGAGGATTTAAAGCTGCGCTTACATGATGTTTTGTTGCTTTTATTGCACAGACAGTACAATTATTAGCAGTGTAGAAATAGATTAACATAACAAACTAAATGCTTTGCAAGTTGTCCTTAATTATTAGAGAGTCTGTGTAAGTAACTATTATTTGAAAATTTATGATGAATTACAATACTCATGGGCTCCACCTGCTGTCATGATTTTTTTCTGTTTCCCTTATCTGGAGAGGGGTATAGACCTTAAAGTAAACACTGTAATTTGTCAAGAGTTAGCATATTGGAGTTTGAAGTGAACTTTTTTCCAATATTTCTTTTGTTTACTTTTGTAGAGATAGTACAATATGACCACTAAAATGCAGATTAATAAATGCAATGCTGTTTGAGTTGTCACCATGTAATTGTAACTAACTATTCTTCTAAATTTTTTACTGATATGTCTGACAGTGTTTCCTCTCCATCTAGGCTTTGAAAAGTAATGAAAATGTTCCTCCAGAATTATTTCAGTGTCATGGAACTGCTGACGAACTAGTTCTCTACTCATGGGGTGAAGAAACCAACAAGATGTTAAAGTCACTTGGAGTATCAGCAACACTTCATACTTTTCCAAACCTCAATCATGAGTTAAACAGAACTGAAATAGAAAAATTAAAATCCTGGATTGTAAAAAAATTGCCTGTTGAAGCAGCAAAGGCAAATGAATAAAAGAAGATCCAGCCTCATAAGCTTTCTGATTTTTGTGGTTTTAAGATCACGCATGGCATGTCTGTGGGTGTCCCAAATATGGTATATCAGCACAGCTTCAGGTAGACACATTCCATAAAGTGCACCTAAGTGGTGAAATGATGGAGCTGAGTATTAAAACTCATCTTATTATATGGGTTTCTTTTTCAGTTTTCTTATCCAGTTTTTAAATACACATCCACATCAGTCTACCGAAAATAATGACTGATACTATTAAAACCATTCCACAATGACCAAAACTGTATTCAAGAAGCATTGCTCTGAATTTGCCAGATAGATATTTTGGGTGAGTGGGGGGGATGTTCTAAGATGGAAAAATACACCGTAGTATAGTTGTCTCTTAATGGCATTACAGCAGAAAAAGGCCGATTATTAAAATAATGCCCTTTTACTTGTAGAAATACATGCACATTTTCAAGTTAGTTCAATGAGATGAACTGTATTGGCTTCAGTTGGATTCTCAGCATATGGGAATGAACCTGCATCAAAGCAGAGTTGTATGTCACCTCAAAAAAATGAGGTTTGTGTTATATTTTAAGAAATCCTTAGTAGCTGTGTCTAGCTCTACCATGAGCGCTTGTTATTACCCCTTCCCACTGCTTTGTTACTCCGAGCACTAGCTTTATGTGAGTTTCTTGAGCCCTGTGTGGTTTCTAGTGTAGGTTTTAAAAGAAGAAATGCCATCATGATTGTTAAGGCCTATCCTGTTTTTGAAGAAATCATTCTTTGGGCACTGTTCCTGTAGCAACTTATTTTTGCCAACAGTTTTATTTTGGCCAGAAAGATCACATTTTAAATTAAAAGATGAAGATACTTGATTCCTCCATGAATATTTAAAAGTTGTAAATAATGATTTTGATGTAAGGAAAACTTGCATCCCATTATTTTAATGGTGGATGATTTATTTCTGTGTCACTTTGATAAAGTAACTCAGAGTATAAATATCTATTCTTATGTAATTGTAATGCTTTTTTTTATTCCCCCCTCTGCCCCATTTTCTACTTCCCAAATTCAGTATTTTTTTTGGCATGACAATGTATTCAGTCTTTTGCCAAAGCAAATAGACCCAAATCTCTTGCTTAATCTTTCCCCTTTTCTGAGGAGTGGATCTAGGACACTGTCATTTGCTCTGTCACAGCAGATTGCTGCCGGTACAGACTGTGACTCCAGAAGTATCAGCCAGCTCTGGGGGACTGAATTTTATTGGAATCCTCATGCTCCAAGTCCTAAGCCAGCTTTTACCTATCTTGAATAAGCAAAGGGGAAAAAATGTCACTGTTCAAGTACAAGGCATGTAATTGGCAGTAGCAGGTAACAACTTCCTGCTGCTAAAAATATTTTGCTTTATTTCATTTTCCTAGCATTAGCAAGTCAGCAGTCTGTTCTGAAAAACAGCATTTTAAATGGCACATGAAAACTCAGCTATTTAAAACACTGAGTGAACAGCAGTTTTTCCTGGTGCCCTAGGCTTCCTAGTTGCTACAAATTAAATTGAAACAGGTGTGTGCAGAGGCAGCTGCGCTAACATTGCCTTGGCCCAAGTCTAATTACAAGCCTTGACAAGTGAAGTAGTAGCATTCTAGCAATAATGCATCATTTTGAGTTTTGCCACATTTTCTGCTCTTCCCCCATTTCCTATCAGGAGGCTATTTGAGCCACTAATGCAAGGTGGTAATTCATTTTGGTGACAAGTGCATTCAGATGGGAAAGTGGCAGGCTTCTGGCAAGGTGGCTTTTAACAAGGTCGGAGAACTGTGCAAAACAGTTGAAGTACGATCATGGAGGATAGAAATTATTACCAAGCCAAACCCAGTTCTTTTGATTGTTTCTGCAGTGTCAATAGTTGCAAATACAGTGGATACAAAGTTTGGCTGAGTTCCCTTGATACAGGCTGAAAAGCAATTACAAAGGTTTGCATTCCATGATATCCTTAGCAAACACTAAGTCCCTGGTTTGCATCTGGTTTTTTTCCATCTTCCTTGGCTTGTGTGTGAAATGCCAACTAATCAGGAGATGCATTGTGACATAAGACTCAAAGTCTGTCAGGTATATGCTGTAAAGGAGACCCAAATCTCAGGGGTTTTTAAGGTCAATTTTGGGATGTTAGAGAACTTGTCAACGGAGTTTTCCTTCAGGCTGTAGGTAGCTACAGTGAGGACAGTGGGACTTGTCTATCCCATTTGCTGAGGATGATGTGGCTCTGTGTCCCAGATGGTGCCTAGCTCAGATTGGACAAACAAATTAAAGTTTAGCCCAGAAAAATTTGGACTGCTAGTTGGTATTGAGAAGCAGCCAGAGGCAATATTAGTCCTTGAAGACAGTGAGCCTGCTGTTAGATCTCTAGTCAAATGAAAACTTTATTAGTCAAAATTAGCCCAGCTGCTTAACAGCATGTTTCAGAAGTAATCTATATAGGCTTTTGACTGACTGGCCTCTTTTTTTTTGACCTGGCCCTTTTTTGCCACACTTTAAAAAAATTCCTGTTCAAATTGATACTGCAAACAGGGCAGGGGTTTATTTGCCGAAAGGGCATCTCAGCAAGGCTTGTGGCACAACAGCTCCTTGACCTGCTTGTTGGCTGCTGGGTAGAGTTCAAAGTGCTTTATAGAACATTTAAGGATCAAAAAGAGGTCCTTTTTGATTAACTGGTTGCATGTTGTTGTGCCAGGGTTCCTGTAGCAGGTGCCTGGGCATACAGAGCCCTGAACAGGTGTGTCTTACCAGCTGAACCTAGATTTAGATGAAGAGAATGGAAAAGAATGCAACTGTTTTCATTCATCCCTAAGCTTCTACTCCTGATCATACAAAGATGATAGGGAGAAAGACTATGTACTCTTGGGAGGAGCAAACTTGAGGCTGTCACATTTTTTTCCCCTTATGCATAAGCTTCCTCCTGCTTCTGTTCATATTTAAAGGTACAGTCCTGAACATAATTTTGAAGAATAAATTGCAAAACTTAAGTGCCAAGTGTAGATCTCTATCACTTGAGCTACTGAAGATACAAGAACATAAACTAGAGAGAAGGCAGCTCTGTGCTGTGCAGCTCCAGAAGAGGGAGGAGCAATAGTGGGCATGCTGGTTTATGTTCATACTATAACTCTTTTGAGGCCTTTTTTTTCTTTTTTTTTTCCTTACTATTTAGATAAGAGTTTGGCTTTTAAGTATAAACTTTTAATACCATTAAAAAATGTAACTTGAATAACTGAGTAAATCCATTCAGATTAATACTATTTTCTTGGAGTTTGGTACTGTTTTGGTGAAATACATAATTCAGTAAGTAAAAGAAAACTAGTTTAATATAAACTTTAACTCTCTTGGGCTCAATTAGTGTGTTCCATACTGCTTCAGAAACAAAGTGCTAGTGTTTGCACTTTTTTTTTCTTCCTACTTTTCTGACACTACACATTTGTATTTCAAATGTTTGGAATTTGTGACTAGATCATTGCTGTGAACTTTGGTGCCTTCTGAGTAATTAATGTGCTCATACAGATGTTTAGAGCCAGAGAACAAATGTGAACAAGGCAGAAATTGGCTGATCAATGTGGGAAGCCAGAAGACATTGGTAACATAATTTTGATATTAAAGTAAGAAGTTTTCTACTTAAATTAATCTCTTCTCATGTTAGATCTTTAACTGCTTTTTTAATGAAATCATCTCTAAAGCCATTTAACAAGTCTCTACAGATGAAGTGAGCCAAATGGGTGAATGTAACTTGTATTTATAAAGATGAGATCCAGATGGCAAAACACAGAAACAGGAACCTAGTGGACAATGTTAGAATGAAATTGTGAAGGCATAGATGGAGGAAAGTGGATATGAGTTTACTTTCCAGTTGAGTTTATATGAGTTTACTTTCCAATTACTGTCACGTGTTCTAGGACAGCCGAGAATGTTGGTTGGGAGATCTTAGAGGAAAACCCTCTTCCATGAATTTTCCAGCTTGAATCAACCTTCATGAGTGATGCAGCTCTTCAAAGCTGCTCTAGAGAAAGGAACATAATTACTAATGCATGTAGTTTCCTACTTTAGTTTGTTTTCCAAATCACCTTCCATTGTGGGAACCTAATGTCACTACTCAGAAGAAAGAGCAGCCAGCAGTTCTATTTTCAGTACCAGGTTGTCTGTTCAAGTGTTTCTCTATACACTGCAACGGGACTTAGCAGCATCCTGTTCATGTCTTAGTTACTGACTGGTCAGTAGCACACAGAATGTGGAAGGCAAGTGCTTTTCCTCTACATAGCTGTGAGTGCCAATATTTTTCTTTACAAATGAGAGCCAGAATAAAAAGGCAGTGGTTTCCCCACTCCCATTCTGTAGTTCAATGGCTTGTGTTAGCTAAAGATGTGAAACACCTGGAATTAATTCCTCTGCCCCACAGAGCATGTTCATCTTGTGTGCCACGACTTAAAATGTTATCTATACGGTCAATTTATCTAATATCTTTTTTTTTTTTAATAGACTGTATCATCATTCAGTAGAACAGAGGAGGCTTCCAGATTTCCCTTTTGCTTAGGTCAGTGCCTGTGGAAGACTTCCACTTGTTCTCCATCTCTCTTAAGAAGGGTTTAACTGTTGCGGTTAGTAGAGAAGACAATATCCTGCATCAGTTGACTGATCACTGGTTTGAGTAATTTCCTGCAAGTGTGGGATACCGACCTGCACACTCTCAGGCAGAGGTGGAAAATGAGCCTTTTCCCTGTGCCTTGGGTGAGCATTGTGATTACTGAACAGTTTTAAATAATTCAGCAGAACCAGTGGTGTGGATCTAGTAAGGCTTCTTATTCCCCAGCTCACAGTGTTGAGCCTGTTTACCTTAGCTAACCTGCTGCCATTGAGATGGGTTTTGTGAGTCTGAAGTACAGGAATTCCACTCTTCTGTTGAGCATGTGAGGGCTGTAGACACTGCTTTGGTGAGGAGGCACACAAAGTCTTCCATGGGGTCTGTGTGTAAATCTATAGGCTTCTTTAAAAATGCAAGCAAAAGTTGGCTTCTCCTTACTGAGTGCTTAAAAACAGTTGTGCAATGCATGTTAAACATTATTCTTAGGTCATTAGCTCCTAGTGACAAGGCAGTTAGACTCCTGAGAACAAAGCCAATGAGTCTTAGTAACCTGGGCCATAAAACATCGTGGAGACTGTCAGTATAGAACAGAGAGTATGCTCTATGCAACTTTCCCACTACTTCATAGGGCCAGTATTTTGTGGTTGGAGGATATTTCACCCAGGGTTATTGAAAGTAGTTATTGTTTTAAATTAAATGCAACATGAAGGAGTAATAACCTAATAGTCTGCAGCTCCAAATAAAAGCATAGAAGAATTGGTTTTTTGCTTGTGCTCTTTTGGTGTAATTAAAGGTGTTTGTCAGAATGTGTACTGGCAGACATCAAATACATCAGACCATAGTTCAAATCAAAGAAGCCAGCAAGAGATGTTACTGTCACGTATACCACAGAAACTTTATTAAAATATGACTTCTGCTGCTTCTTGCCCTTTAAAATATGTAGAACTAAATCAGATTGCAGGGATTACCTGCTGTCATAGTTGATCTTTCTGGAGCACATTTCAGCCAAATACTGATATTAAAGCATGTGAACAACCTCTGCTGCCTTAGAGCGTATGGTTCCCACTGATGGATCTAGAAAGTCTGGCTTCAAAGGTGGAGTTTGTTTTGTTTGAGTTTGGAGGGTTTGGGGTGAAGTTCTTAATGTAGCCAAGGTCTTGTGAGGGGCAGCCAAAATAATTATGAACCTTAGTCACAGTAACATGCCAAAAATGCAAAGGCAGTGATTTAATACTTCCAGAGTAATAAGAATGGTTGAATACTCAACCATTCTTCCCTTCTGTAGCTGTGATTTTTAATTGCTAGTCTCTGACCCATTTGAAGCATGCTTTTATCTGAGCAAGGTCTCTCTTTATGTTTACTTTTGTAATGAAGTGTAAATTGAAATAATTTTCAGGTTAATGCAAGAAATTATTCAGGCAACGAACTTCATTTATACTTAAAATAGACCTTCTCTTCATTCTCTTTGCACTGCAGAAATAGTAATGGCCGACTGATGACCCTCTGGGCAAGAACTATTGCATTGCCATCACTAGTTTTTTTCCAAATAGGCAATAATTGAAATCAGGTTTATCCATAGACTCGTTTTGACTTAAGCCTTGATCCTGGACCCTGTAGAGAAATTAGTATTTTTCAGTGTTTCCACTGAACAGGTTACACTGTAAATAAACTAAATTAATGCCCAATGAACATTGGATGAACTCTTTCTTTGGTTTGCAACAAAGTATTTTCCAGTTAGGACTTGCAGGTGCCTGTCTGACTGCCACCTTTGCTTCTCCAATGGTTTGGGGAGGGGGAGGAAGCTGGTTTAGTAGGTTCCGTTTCCTTTTGAGCTGTTGGCATGCGGAGAAATATTTGATCCCATGACACATCACATCACATTAACACTTAGAACCATGCAGATTTTTCTTTTCTGTAAAAGATTTTTCTACTGTGGACACCTGTAGTGTGTACAAAGGTGGAGTGCCATGAGCTAATTTAAAATAACTTCCTAATTGGACTGGATTAAAAATGAAGGGTGGTGCTGCTCATATTTATAGTAAAAAAATATGTTGACATATTTTTTGGAAACAATGTGGCCCATGCTTCTGTTTGTATTTATAATTTAGCATGACTCATAACCAGAAGTCAAAACTGTCCTGGTGAAAAGAAAAGAATGGATATTAATATTGCAAGTGCCAAGGCAGATTTTGTATATTGAAAGCTGACAAAAAAGACAATTTGCAGAGGTTTCAGTAAGTGCATCATTAAATCATCCTTGGCTCCTTCTCAATTGTTTTTCTTAAAATGATGCTTCTCTAAGCAAAAATATAAGCATGTGAAACACTGAAGGTGACTTTCTTAGAAGAACTGGGTTTTTTTTCCCACTTGGGGAATATATTTTTTCTGAAGATGTTCAATTGATTAATGCCAGACCTCATGGAATTACTGAGTGAAATCCTCAAGATGTTCTAGTGTTTTTATAGCACAACTCAGTCTTCAGTGGTTTTGTGTATATGAAAATGTTTGGCAGCTTAGTTGACCAGATAGGCAATGGTATGTGAATTTCACATTTTATATAAAGGCCCTTGGTTTCATATCTAAAATTTAGGGGTTTAACATTCAGCTGAAACAGCGGTTAAGTGATTACCTTCATAAATTCTGTAGTGTCATGAGAAAGGAGAGCCTCGTGGCGTGCTCCACTCTACCAGCACTGGACATACATACTTGGTTTTCCTGAAGGCATTTTCAGACACAGCAAGCTGTCAAGTTTGGAATTGCCTGTAGTACTGCTGGCTGCAGCAGCTCTCCCCATGGCCCATGTGGAGACTTAGGTCTGCTCTCCCAGTGTTACAAGCAAGTTCTGTCTTCATAATGGAACCCCCTTACTATGTTTGGCATGAACAGCACTGAGAAACATACGTATTGTATAAATTCCCTTCTTGAAGTACTACTATTACTTTGGTTAAGCCACTGTAAAACTACTGGTATGCATTTGTTCATAGTTTGGAAAGTACTGTTTTCATTACAGTAAACCAATATAAACATCAGCAATATTCCTATCAAACAAATTAGTTCTCATATGAAATGTATGGTAAGTAAATTTGTTGCGTAGCTGAATACAGTGTTATTTAATGGAACTTGTTTTGTTGCCAACCAAACATATGGATCTTTAAATGCATTCCCCTTGGGGCTATGTTGAAATCATCCACCATTAGCATGTGCTGAATTCCTATCCAGACTTGCAGGCTGGCTGCCTTTATTGTATGAGATTTTGAAATGCAACTAATGGTGCAACAATTTCTGTTTTGTTAGTTTGTTTTAAAAAGAAATTTGCTTCACTAGAGCTTTTCTTTTCCCTCCCACCCCCCTTCCTTTCAACCTGAAAAAGAGTTTTATTTTATCTTCAAAAGCCATAAAGGTTCTTGGTTCCTTTGAGGATTTTTTTCTCAATTTCTCTTCTAGTTTTTTACTTTTTACCTGGTGAAATAGATTAAAGGGCAAAAGGAGAGATAAATGGAAGACAGGGTAATATTCTTGTCTTTGCCTATTGAAATGATTACTATAGGAATATATATTTCTGCAAAAAGATTTTTTCAGAAAACTCTGCCTTTTTTTGTCCTAGTTGTGACAGTCTGTATTCTTTGACAAGAAGAATTTGGGAAGAGAAGAAGATTGGGAGAGATTGGGAATGCTCCTTCAGCCATCATATTTTTAACCACAGAACTCTAATGAGCTGCCACAGTAGGTTACATTACACTTGCAGCAGGAGTAATAGCACAGATCTTTGTTTACAAAATCCTTATATTGATTGCCATATGTAGTAGTATTTGAAATCAGTGTCATTCCCTTCTTGTAGTGAAACATACACAAGTGTCAAAGTTTAATACAATGTTCCTCCATAGCAGTCAGTGTATTAAGATGGGCTTTAAAAATTGCTGTACTGTAATTACTTCAAGTCATTTAAATTGAACTCACAGCAGTTTCTTTAAGACCCTCCCTTTGTACTTAAACAAATACTGAAGTGGTGCTAACCTCATTTTCCTGTGTCAAATTCCTTCCAGTGCTGAAACCATGAGTGTGTTATAAAAATTTACTTGTACAACATCTGCATGTCCTGAAGTCTCTTGCAGTCAAAATTGTTTTGCCCTACTGAGATAATTAAGTGGCACAAATTTTGTTTCTAGATTTGTGCCCAACATCATATTCAGAGCTTTGAACATACTTAGCTACTGGCTGGCTGGGCAAGCCTGGTAAGGTTACTGGATGGTGGCATGTAGAACTTTCAGGCATTCAAAACCAGCTTAACATCCAGCTCCAGGTACTGGATTGAGACCACCTCGGAGGGACTTGGCTTTAGGAGAGCAGCAGGGAAATAAAATGTTCTTTCAATAAATAATTAGGAGGACCTGTTAATGCTATGCAGAGTAGAGCAGAGTTGTCTGTGCCAGTTCCTTCTGTAAACTGGTGTAGCTCATTTGGGACCAGTTGAACTGTGCCAAAATACATCAGACAAGGTCCTGACATGAGTGGAGTTACTGGGGGCTTGACTCTGTATCAGCTGAGGATCTGCTTCTGGATAGTGCATCAAGTAGGAGAGCATGTTGAAGGGGCATTTCAGCAGTATGATTTTTTTTTAAGCCTCAAGAAACATAAGTGTAGTAGTGGCATAATGCTGACAGCTGGAGAGGGGGCACTTGTGTTGGAATTAATACAGCCATGACTGGCAAGCTGAAAGATGTTCTTACTCCCTCAAAAACAAGGTAAGGAGCTAATTATAGGTCCACTGATGTAATGGCAACATTCTGACCCACCATTATTGTCCTAATCATAGTTGTAAGTCAGGTCAATTAAAAAGTATTTTTCTTGCTTTCTGTATACCAATTCCATTTTATAATAAATTTTGCATTATTTCATGGAGGTTACAGAGCTCTGAAGGTGATCAAAGTTACTCAATCAGCAGCAGCTTGAGTTGTAACCCACCCAAGAGCTGCTTATAATAATATTGCTTCATTTTGTGTTTCTCTTGAAAATTTCTTAGCTGAAGGTGAGGTGTGATCTAGGAAACCTCAAGTGAGAGATGGGAAAATTAGAGTTTTCTGCAGCTACTATAATCTGCTGTCTATGTTGTTCAAATCATGGTGAGAGGGGGATAATGAGGAGTGGAAGCAGCCTGGGGGGATGGAGTCTTATGCATTGTCTTCCTGTGGTGCAACGTGGAGCAGTGTCTGTAGTGTAGCAGTGTGCTCTGTGGGGCACTGTCCAGAGCAGGACCCACAACGGGGGAATCTGTGCAGTTCTGTGACTTCAGTGTATAAATCCAAGTTCAGTTTTCACATTCTCTGGCACACAGACTTTTTGTATTGGTTTTATCAGACAAGTGCACCAAGTCTGTCTGCTACCTTATACTTAGGCCCATATTTCTGCAAAAAAAACCTGTGGCTCCTGTCTGGGACCATCACTCATGGCAATTGACTCCTGAACTGTTTCAAGGCAAACCCAAACTTTCACTGTGGTCTTCACTGTCAAAAATCACTTAAGCTGATTTGTTCAGCTTAGCTGTGAAATAGTTTTGAGGTGCTCATCCTAGGTTCTGTTTGGGAAGAGATATCTAGTCCTTTCCCAAAGTGTTTCCAAACTGGAGCCCAGCTCTCTGTGTGCCCACTTGGTGCAAGCAGTGGTTTGGACTCAGAGTAGAACTGTAGAAGGGCAGGAGCCAAATATTCAAGAAGTTTCTGCTGCCTGCAGGGTTATGTTTGGCACATGGATAACAAGGGTATCAGATGTCTGGTCAGCATCAGAGTAACGTGAGCTTGTCAACATGCTGTGAGGTTGGTTGGCTGTTAGTAGGTTATGATCTTGCCTGTTCAGTCAGCAATAAGCCAGGCTTTGCTTGCACAAGCCAGATACAGAGACAAAACATCTAGGTCTTGAGTGTGTTTGGATCTGGTGTTGAAACCTGAGACATGAGGTGTACTGAGAGATGTGCTGTCATAGCAGTATACATGGGTGAGGAACAGGATCCTGGAGGATTTGACCTTCTAGGAAGAAAAATCTTGTGCACTATTGTTTCATTTTGTGGGTTGGCATGGGGGTTTTTTAAAAATTATTTTATTTTATTTTATTTTATTTGAGTTAGGATCACATGTAGTGAATAATATCAGGAGCCAGGGTAGTGTTTGAAGTTGGCAGTCAATGCTTGAGAAGCAAATATCCAGAGATAACAGGCATGATGCAATCCAATGAGACATGGATTGCAGAGGGTGAGGGAGGACAGCAGAATTGGTGAATAACCTTCAGAGGAAAGACTGGGGGCTATAACCACATTTCAGGGAAGATGTAATACTTACAGGGGCCAAAGGGGGAGTAGAAAATGTCAGAAGCCTTTGAGAGGACCAGAAGGTTATGATTTGTTTCCCAGGCACCACTTGGAGATAAGCTTCTTTAGGAAAGAATCAGCAACATTTAAAATTTATGTGAAGTACATGGAATAAAATGCTTTGTCAGCTGATCCCTCAGCCAAATTTAAAACATGGTCAGAAGTTTTTCAAAGCTTCATAATCTTTTAAATTATAAATTAGTGATTTTACAATGTATTGAAATTGCCATAAACTCCCAGCCTTTCTGATAAGCTACCACAGAAAGCACTAGATGCCAGCAAATATTTCTTGCTAATAATCTCAGAAGAAGCTTCTAATTATTTCCCAAAAGGCTGAAAAAATGGATTCCCAAATTCTGTTCGAACTTGTGTAGATAACTCTGAATTTACAGACGTGCAATTTAAAAATTCATTCTTGCAGATAAACTCTTTTTTCTTACTCTTTTTGAAGTGTACCTGAAAAGCATCTGATCACCAGTCTCCTTAGAATTTATTTTCTTTTTTTCATATTTGGGAAACGGTTGTCACTTATCCCTTGATACTCAGTTCCAACATGTAATCTAAGTTCTTCAGTCTTTCCTTATGTCGTGTTTTGTAGGTCTGTATCATTTTTATTATTTAATGCTGGAATTAGCTAGAGACCTCTGGATGAGACCTTGCCATTGCAAAGTTGTACAGAATGACTATTGCCCATCCCTTAGTAATGTTGTTCACATTTTAAATGCAAACCAAAAGATCTTTGACCTCTTGCAGGGTAATAGTGTTGATTTGTATGGGGTTTGTCATATGCTATAACCCCAGATCCTCCTAAGTTAATCTATTTCGTAATAATACAAAAAGTGACAAAAAATGCCTATTTATAACTGAGCTGACTTTCAAATAGACAAATTTAACTCTCTCCTCAAGAAGAAAAGAGGGGGCAGGGATGAGAATTAGATTTTTGGGTGGAGAGCTTTTATTTCTAGTTTCATCCCAAAGCAAATTTTTATGGCTGAGTTATAAACCCCTGAAAATTGCAGTTCTTAATGGAAACATTGGCAGACTCTGAACAGTGCTGCTGTAAAGCTGTATGAAGCTTTAAGTTTTTCCACTTTTAGACCTGGAATAAAACTAAATTACAACACTTTCCATACAGGCATTTGATTTCCCCCCCAGTAATTTCAGCTGGATCTGTCCAGTGTTTCCTGACTTCCTATGTTGCCATTGGACTTTTTCCTATTGACTATGCAATTGGTTTCATTCAATCAGTAGATTTGCCTATGGAGATGCTGAAACAAAGTGTTGTTTACTGGGGCAGAGAGTGCTAAGAAATATAATGCTGGCTTGAGGAAAGTTACACTGAAGATTTATGGAAGAAATTTACAGCAAATGGAGTTGGAATGAGTCTTAGGGGACTCACAAAACATGTGAAATGATAATGGTCCTTACAATATTGTTCTGCAGGATAAAAATGTTCTTTCAGACTCCATCCAAACCCATTGACAAAATGGATGTAAAAGCACTCTAAGATGGGAATATCAGGATTGTTAAAATGGGAATTTCAGGATTGTTTTTCTTTCCCAAGGCAGGAGAAATAGAGCAGGAATATGATTTTTCATAGCATTGCAATATGCTAGGGTATTCCAACAGGAGCAATTTTATCTGGAAGTGGAAATGAAAGCAAAAGGCAGAATGGAAGTCAGCAAGTGGACAGGGCTTTTTTTCTGGAATAATTCCTGGAGTCATTTCTCATACTGGCGCAGGCTGCAGGAAGCCAAAGATCAACATGTGGGTTATTCATAGACATTTGCAAATGATCTGTTTAGCTACTTCAGTCCTTAGGGCAAAAGTTGCAATGCCACTTGTTTAGCCCCACAGTGTTCCTCTTACAAATTATGGAACCAGAGCATAATAAAATATAACATATCCTTGTTTTTCTGTTTTGGATCCCTCCTTGAAGATGAGATTTTTTGTTTATTATAACTGTTGTCTCTGCATCCTGATGAATCTGCAGTGGTTTCTGGCATGAACCACTCAGGGATATGATATATTCCTAGCTGGTTTGTATTTAGCTGCCTTACCCAGGCAGTTTTGCCTTTAGCCCTGTGACAACTTCTCAGACTGTTGAGGCAGCTGGGACTTGGGCATGTGATGGCATGAATGTTCTCACTGTTTCTAGAGTTCTCAGCAGGTAAATTCCCATTATGGGAATGATTCTACCCCAAGATATGAGAGACAGGTGCCTGAAAATTAGCCTTCAAGTTATAGATAAAGACCCTTCTAAGAGGATTTAATATCCAGAGAGGTGATAAACACTCTTGCCCAGATGTGGCTGAAGATCATACCTGTCTTTTGTCAGAAGTTACAGTACCTGTGGCTCTTTACTGGATGGAAGCATATGAGAGCTCCATAATGTAGTTCTTTAGCCTTCACTGAGGATCTGAGCTATGGTGCTAGGAGTTGCTGATGGAAGTGTTTGCTTAGTTGGTGGTTGAGGTGATCCAGTTGCCATCTTCTATTATCCAAGGGATATTTTGGAGATGGGGTCAGTCTCTCTGAAGGACACCATGGCAAACAGACAAGAGGCAATAATCACAGGTTATAACAAGGAAAACTGTGTTTGAATCTGAGGAATGTATTCTTCATCATGAGAGTGGCTAAGCAGCATGAAAAATCCCTCCTTGGGGGTTTTCAAACGTCAACTGGGCCAGACCTCACTTAGAAGCTGGTGCTGCTCTGAGGAAGTTGGAGCAGGTGACCTCCTTAGGTCCCTTCCAATCTATTTTTTTCTACAAATCTGAATTCATTTTACTAGAGGTAGCATCAATATGGAAGCAAAAGATGTAGCAGAATTGAGAGTTTGAGAAACAGGAATGTATCTATATGACCAAAGGAGGAAAAATAGGTTTCAAACTATTTACTTTCAGTGGTTTATTTTTCCTTTGAAAAATAAAATTAGGAATAGTTTAGAGTCTGAAAGTGAGAAATGCAGTTAGAATCAGAAGAGCTTAATAATTTTAGGTCCTGTTTTTCAGGAGTAAACTATCATTTAAAAAAATTTATATTTCCATAGCAAAGAAGACATTGTAATATTTCTTAATATGCATTGAAAATTACCAAGGTCTCATTCTCCAAGCTTTATATATAAACTTTGATCTATGCATTTTCAGTCACTTTAATGTACATCATTCTGCATTTTAAAAATTGTTATCTTTCATATAGGATGTTTTGCAAAATGGCACTCTCAAAAATTATATAGCATTATGAAAAGCTAAGGTGATTTATACTTACCACTGACTTTTTTTGTTTGTTTGTTTTCTTCAGCTGAAGAACAGTTGTGGAGAGCAAGCAATGTGAAGAACTGGGCTTTTTCTAATATTTCCTCTCTATAGCAGTCAGGCTCTTACCACTTTGTATTAGCATCTGCCCTGTAAAACCATCTAGCTTGCCAGATGAATAAACAACACAGTAATTGTTGCTCCGTGGTGCTCACTGTGGAGCTTCTGTTGTACAGGAAGCCATAAGGTGGATTTGGGATTAGAAACCAGGTCTTCCGTACTCTTGGCTAGTCCAGCTCACTTTCGTCTGGCCTGATCAGTGTATTTATTGTTAATACAAGAACCAAAATCAACCAAAGCAGAAAACCTTGTGTTATAGGATCCTGATTGTTTTTAAACACTGATAAGGGCACTTTGTAAGATCAGCTTTTGATTTGTAGCTACTTACATTTGGAAGAAACTGAGAGATGCTAATGTCCCTTCTGGCATTTATAGCTATCTTGTTTGCTGAAGATTTGTGGGTTTTACATGGCATAAGATCAAGCAATAACAGAGCTGTGACAGGCAGGATTGCTGTTGAGGTACAAAATGAGCCTTTCGGCTCCAAACATTGCTTACTTTGCAAGTCAGTGTCTGCTCTCTCCAGTGACTCCTTTTGCATAAGGGTCATCACTTTAGATGTAAGACTCTGTAAAAACATACCCAGTAGGGTTACATCTGTGAATGGATGAAAGAAGGCTCTGAGCTGGGATTTCTTTTCTGCTCAGGTAGGCTTTTTCCTGCACCATAGATGTCCTCAGAAGACAAGCAAATGTAGTCTCTGTTATTAAGCCAAAAGGAGCAGATAAATCTTGCAAATTTTGCTTTTCTGCTGTTTTTCTCTTCTTGGTTTATAAAAGGTCACAGTGTGAACCACTTCAGTGCCTTCCACTGTTTTCTTTTACATTTTACAGTGTTTGCATGATCTCAGTGAGGGAGCATATTTATTGTGCATGCCATTCAGTTTAGATTCAACTGCAGCACATGATTACAGTGACTTAGAAGAAAAAAAATGGAAAATAAGTCCCTGATGTAAAACTGGTAACTGAGCCAGAACAGTAGTGCCAGTTATTTCAATGCCTCACATAGTGATTTACGAATTCACTGCAAACACGTTTAATGATTTATTAGGACAACTGTTCATATTAACCAGCTCTCTTAAAACCTTGGATGCAAACTTCTTTTGATGATAACTTTTCCTTTTAATATTTTACAGAGTGGCATTAGAAGGTGACAGTAGTGAAAGCTTATGTTTGCATCATACTTTTCAATGCCACCCGCGAGTTTATCCCTTCAGTCTCCACTGTATTATTTTATTTGGGAAAATATATGCAATGTCTCATAGAAGAATGAATACCTACAGGACTGATCCGAATCCTATAAATATTTAGTAAGCTGATGCATAACCCATTTTTTTCACACACATGTATTGCACATGCACGTACCTACTGCCTACATGGCTCTTTTAGGCTGCTAGAGTGTGAGAAGTAATTTGTAGCTGGAATCACTGATTGTCTTTCAGCCTTTTCTTACTCTTTCCTAGTTTGCACAGATTAAATCTGCCAGATTTACAAGAAAGGGCACAGCTGAATGGAGAATGGAGGGTTGCAAGTAAGGACAAAACAATTTTTAGGAAATATCTGCCAATTTCCTCACTTTATGGCAGCTCACACACAGGTAAATTAATTTTATTTTTTTAAGCAGACATTTACTTAGCTTTATAATAGTTTCAGAATGTTTTAAAGGTAAACAGAACTAATGAGAGCCCGAGGTCATTTCTTTATGTTCTGTTTAGAGGCTGAGAGATACAATAGCTCAGATCTTTTTTGATCCAATAAAGTCCCATCTCATGACCCTATTTATATGCTGTATGTAAAAGCATAGCAAAGACCAGTCTAAGGGCTGTTGGAGGAGGTTGGAAGCAAAGACTTCCTTATGCTTTTCACAAAGCATAAAATCTTGATCTTTTTCATCCCTTCTGGCTGGTTATCTACAAATAAGCTAGATACCATTATAAATATTTTGGAAATTCTTTGTTTTGTAAATGGACAGTGGGGTTTTGTTAGGTAATGACAGTAGAAAATATCCCTTACTTTCACTGCATACATACTGCATGTGTCTAGGGCTCATGTATCTCAATGCTGTTGCATATCTATTTTTAAAAGCTATATTTTTTTATGGCTTACATACGGAGTCTGCAATGCACATTTATGTGTTACAATGAGGTCATTTTTCTGGATAATTGGGAAAGTCAAGTAATTGCTTGAAAAAGTAAACATTTCTTTTAACGTCTATGAAGTAAGTCTTAGAGCTGTTTGATACCTACACTTCTGAAATTAAACAGTGGTTTACGTCAACATGAAATCCATCTTGACCTATCCTATGATGTCATGTGGCAATACCAGGGCACGTGCAGGCTACTTCAATACCCTTCATTCATGGTGGGGAGCCTCATTGTGATTTCACTTTTCCTTTAGACAGCAAAAAGCAATATATAAAATGTGGTATCCATATGATTTGTGTATATTTGTAACATACCTGTTGTCAGCTTAAGACACCAGTGGGACAGACTGGCAGAGTTTTCTCTATGTTTTATTGCCTTTATGCTCTCCGAAGCATGACCTTGTGGCTTTAAAGTCATTTACTCATGTGGCAGAAAGACATTTTGAAATAACCTCCTTTTTTTTTGTGATTGTTGTATTTATTCAGGACCAAACAGAACAAACTTGGTCTGTGTCTAGGCTTCCTTATTTTATGTCATTTAGGGTCATAATTTCCTATTTCAACTCTGGTGGCAATTGCAGCTTTCCTACTCATATGCCCAGCTTGTTCTGGTACGCTTTAGTACCTTCTTCTGTAGAATTTCCAATAAAAGGTTCCCAATTCATCAGTCTCAGGATAGGATTTAACCGTAAGAGCAAGATATGTCATTCCATGTCAGAAATGTTGATTCGGGGATTCCTGCTTCTAATATAGCATCACAATCTAATCACTTCTTTGCTTCCACCTGCTCTCTGTAGTTTTTACTACCTTATGTCATTTGCTAAACTCTTAGTGTCAAGCTCTATCAGACAAGCCTTGTCTCTTTTTTAACTCACAGTTTGGTGATCCAAACTCTGATTGGGCTGTCAGTTAATTGTTTCTACTGTGGTTATTCCCAGTAATCATGGGTATAAATTTGAGTCACTGAGCCAGGAATGAATTCAGGTAGCATAAAGCCAAATGTCAGTTTGGTAAGAGAAAGGTAAAGTTTATAATCTACAGATGAAAAGAAAGGAACATATTTAAAATTTTACTTCAATAAAGATGGGTGCACTACATAGGAAAAAGGGAAATAATATGGTCATAGAAACTGAGATTCTGCATAATAGTAGACAGTGGAGCCCTCAGTTACAGTATGAAGGCTGAGAACATATAAAGTTGGGGGGGTTTGACCGAGTGCAAAAATGAGAAATTCAGGATAGATTGCCACAAAGGCCAGTGAAAGGGAACCATGGCAGTTGAGCTTGACTAGTCATTCTTGACAACAGGGAGCAAAAAACAAGAGAAGAAACAGAAAACAAGTGCTGAAAGTGGATCCTCAGCAGAAGTCACCCTCTGATGGGTGGCTAGATCTCCTGTAATGCTTCAGAGGATGCTTACATGTCCATCAGCTCCTTAATATCTTTGGCTAGTTCTGAATACTTCTTAGGTTAGTATTCAGAAGATTTTGCTTAATTTGAATTCTTCTTGAAAAACCTGGATGTGAGGCACAGTTGTTGATTTGTATGCTTGATGCAGTTTCAGTTACTTTCTTCAAGGAAATCAGATCCTCCCAGAATTGCTACAAGACTGGGTAGATCTTTCTATTGGTAATAGAAATCAGTCACCTTAAGTTTGCTTTTCTGAAATATCAGAAATATCTCCCTTGACTAAATAAACTTGTGTTGCCTTCTAAACTAGCTGATTGCAAGCATTGCTTTCCAACCCTTGCATAGGTTAAATATTTGAAATCCACATGTTCCCTCAAAATCATTAATTAAATTTACCATTGTACCTTACCATACTTCTGTAACTATTTGGCATGATGCAGAAAAAAATTTCTAGCTCATTGCTTCAGCAAATGAGTGTGTAATAAGCTCACAGCTGTTAAACTATGGTTGACTTACTTCTGACAGTGCCACCACCAGCATTAACATGAATTGGAAAGGTTCAGGACAGAAAATCAAATGATGATTGCTAAGGGATGTCTTTGGAACAGATTCACACATTAAGTTGTGCAAATAAACAAATAGTATCTTAAGGATAAGTTGACCAAAAAATATTGAAAATAAAAGGGTTAGAAAATATCACCATAGAAACGTTGCAATTTTTTTTTAGTTATAGAAAAACAGAAAGTATAAATGTCCCAGTTTTCCAAAAGGGAGCTACACGATCTTTGGGACCTCCAGGGTGAATTGACAAATGACAGCAATTGAAATTGATTCTGCATTTAGTTCAAGATTAAACTATGCAACATCTGTGAATACTGTACCCTTTCAGACAAAAGTGAAGAAAAAACAAAAGAAAAGAAATGACATATTCAGTGACCTATTGTCAGATAAAGAATGAAACCTTCGAAGTGCTGCCAGCTCCTGAACACTGGCTGTTAGCCAGTTGTGTCAAAGTGCTATCTTTGGTGTGTATCAGTAAATGGGGCAATGAGCATACATATACAAATGGAATCATCACTTTGGGAGTTTTATTTATGTACTAGGACAGGAAAAAGTTATTTTGTGCAGTAAAATGTGTAATGAGAGAAAGGATTAATATTAATATGGTATTTAGCAGGGCATTGGACTGACAGCCCTAGTTTATTCGTGTGCTCTCTCTAGCTGCAGCATTTGCTTACTGCTGGAGTCTCACTTTTTTTATTGCTTTGGGTCAGCATGAAGCAATTGTTTGTTCTCTTTGTCATCGGTTTTACAGATATAAGCCAAAGGCATGGTTTAAATGTAGGACTTCTCTAGCAAAGAAAGAAATTAGAATTAAATCTAATTAGTTGCAGTATCCATGTTACCAACAGATCTACAGGGGTGAAATCTTTTACCAGTAGTAAGCACTAGTGGAGTAACTCTAAGAGCTAGATGTTTTCTTTCATTCCTGGAAGTGTTCAAGGCCAGACTGGATGTGGCTTTGAGCAAGCTGGTCTAGTAGAAGGCAGTCCCTGGCCATGGCAGGGGGATTGAAACTAGATTATCTTTAAGGTCCCTTCCAAAGCATTCTATGAATCATTGCTTGATCAAACCCAATTTTGATCTATTGAATACTGGAGAAGTGTGTTTTAAAACCAAAACACACTCATGCATTTATAATAAGCCTTCAAAGCAGTAAGGTCTGTGGAACAGGATCTTTTTTATTCTAGGTTAACTAGTCACATTCCCTTCTATCATTAAGTTACGATGCAACATAGGTATTTAAAAGAAAGCACTGACAACCACAGAAGCATCACCATAGGCCATCTGATTGCAGTGATGGTCATCATACTGAATGTGCATCTCATTATTTTGCCCTTATTCCAGAGGTTGTTAGGGGCTGCACTTTAAAATTGTCTAGGGAAGACCATTTTAATTTGGTATGTGTTTTTTTCCCCTCAATTCTTCAAGGGGCTGCTTCAGACATGGGCTTAGCCATGTTTGAGTTTTTTCCCTCAGTTCTTCAAGGGGCTACTTCAGACATGGGCTTAGCCATGTTTGATTTTCATTTTAATCTGTGATAGTCTGCTTTGTGTTACAGTTTATGATTGAAAGGCTGTGTTTTGTGCTTTCCTCGAGGACCACAGAGGAATATTTAGCAAGTATTTCAATATTTTGGTTGAGAATGTGAAGTTTTGAAACTCTTGTAAAGTTTTTTGTGTAGAAATGCCTCTCTCTAGGAAAACAATGGAGGTCTAAACAGAGAGAAATCCATGGCTCCTGAGGATTTGATGTAGTAAATTAGGAAAGAGGTAAACAAATGTCAAGAGACTTAAAAAGAAAAAAAATTTACAAATTATCAAGAAATATAATTCTATCTAACTTTAAGCATCCTCTGAGATGGATGTCTCCATGAGAACAGTGATTAAAATAAACCAAAACCCATTAAGATTGTTGAAACCTCTTTTGCATGGTTATAACTGCTATTACAAGTCATTTCTATGCGTATTTTCTATTTCTACATCTATAGAAGTGTGTTAATAATCCATTTGTTCATTCGGACACCTAATCAAACCTGACTTACATACTGATCAAGCAGTTTTCTTAAAACTGTGTTCATGAACACCAGAGAGCCAAATAGAAAACGTAGGGTTGGTTGGTTGGTTTTTGGTTTATTTTGGAACAGGTTAGGGTTTGTTGGGTTGATTTAGCCTATTGCTATTATAAGAGTGTTAACAAAGCATTTATTGCAGCACTTGAGGGTATTTTTTTTTACAAAAGAAATCACAGAACAAATTATCTTCCAAATGAAGTTCTAACTAATTTCTAATCAGACCCCTCCAAATATTTTTACAGTTCATTTATGACTAGAATTAACCAAATCTTGAGAGAAACTGTGCTAGCTCTCTCAGCACAGAATAGAGTTTGCTCATTAACAATTACACGTGCTAGCTCTCTCAGCATGGAATAGAGTTTGCTCATTAACAATTACAGGCTTTGAAGAACAGCCCTATCCTGATTCGGAGCAGCCAGTTCACTGATCAAAACATGAAAGTTTTTCCCATGTTCTTTGGGTAACCCCCAGCTGTGCAGGCTGCCTGCAGAAGCAGCTGCCTCAGGTGCTATGTAACCACATTTGAAAACTTTTCCAGCTGCAGACATCTCCATACAGGAGGAAAGTAACTGTCTGAAGTCAGGTGGAGCATTCCACTTCCTCGAACTCTGGTTGCATTGTCCTGCCCTCTTTTGTAGGTGACCAGCTGTATTTTTCACACACACTTTTGATCACAAAGAGGACAGGAATGATTTAGAAAACATCCAAGTACTTCACAATGAAAATTTTTATATGCAAGATTTCCTCTAAGAAATGCCTGTTTCTTTCACTTTTTGAAGTGCAGTTTATTTTTACATTTCTTTTTTAAGTTGCTAGCCACTTGTCATCACTAACTCATTCTCACATTAAAAGTTTTCAATTAAAAATTTACCTCAGCTTTTAGAGGAAAATAATATCCTAAAATCTTAGCCAAAGAATGAAGCAACACACCTTTCTTTTTATGTGAACAAAATGCTTTCAATTGAACTTGGGTAATTGTTATGAATCTTATATTTTATATAATATTTTTCTTAAATTTTACTAATGTTTCCTTGGAATCTATTCACCTTTTAACTCCTCTTTTTTTCCTTGAGTTCAGTTGCTTACCTAAGAAGAGGGCTGAATGCAGAATGGTTTTTTGACTATTACTGTTAATCTTGCTTAACTCTCATGAATCCTTGGCCTTGTTCCAAACAACGTTCCTGTTGAAGCATTTCAGAATCAGTAAGAAAAACTTGCTTTCCAACTCCTGGCCTCAGCTAAATGATGGATAAAACTGAAAATAAGTATTGAATTGCTTAGGATGGAAATAGGTAATCAGGTAAATACAGGTATGACTAGGACTATGTCCTTTTTATCTTATACAAACCATTTTAAGTAAAGGATGAATGCACATTTTTATAATTCCCTAGAATATAAGGTACTGGTTGATATCCTTGTTGATAAAGGTTTTTGCTTTCAACCTGACTTGCTTCACTAGATTTCAAAAAGAGAAGGAACAACACCACTGCTGGTGAATTGGAATCAAAACTGCACTACACAGCTCTGGTCATCTGTGCTCTGGAAAGATTAGCTAAATTAAAGCATGCATCTCCTGGGAAGGGAGGGTAAACTCTTGTTTGTCCAGCACATTAAAATGAGAATGATGACTGATCTGTGTGAGCCAGTCATGGGGATTAAGGGGAAAGGAAAGAATTACTTAAAGGATATTCTTGGCCTATGAACAAATGAGTTTGAACAATTCATGACTAAATGAAGGTTTTGGAAGAACCTTAAGTACAGGGTCTGGAACAGTCTTGTAGTCAGAAGAAATGGGTGAAACACTGACCTACTTTCAGTGGTAGCATGGTTAGTAATGAAAGGAGTTTATACAATGCAGTTATTGAGTGGCCCAAGGAGCCCAGGAGGTCCCTGCGCAGCTTGTAGTCCTGTATTAGAGAGCAGAATAACAATAGCATCATCATAACAGGGATGTTGATGACTACAGCATTCCTCAATGTTCTCACAGCTTTTCATATGCATCTTTATTCTTTGATTAAGCAAAAATCAACTTAACAAAATCCCTGCCCTTCAAATATTTTACCATCAAAATCTTTGAATAAGGGAGCAACAAGCTATTTGTTGAAAGAATGAAAAAGAGACAGTAGACCTGTCTTTCTTTTCCCTCTTAGTTTTTCTGCTCCTTGTGCATATTTGTTATCTTGCCAAAAGCCTGTGTGTTGGCCAAGTGTTCTCAGTTTTTAGGAAGGTAAAATTATTTTTTTAAAAAAGGTCGAAGATATTTACACAATGTATCTTTTTTACAGAATGCGAAATTGACCCCAATTATGATTACTAAAATTAAATCTGCATTGTGAATGATTATCTTTTCCATCAGTATTGCAGGTGCATTCTATCTAATCCCCTAATCTGCTTTTTCATTGGATAAATAGCAGGGTCATAAATTCAGATACCTGCAAAATGCTAAGTTACAACCTTGAAAGCATTGTTAGCTGAAGCCAAGCATTATTTGGGCACAGGCAAGGATTAATATGTGCAGCATTTTGTCTATAGCAATAAGGTTTAGGAGAGATCAGAAGTACAGTAGATTAGCATCCCCATTATGTGCCTGCCTCCTTTCTGGGAAAGCCTCTGGTCAGGGCAATAAAGCAGCCTTCAGTCCTCATGACTGTTCAGCTGAAGGCCTTGTCAGGGTGCATATATCAGCTTTCCAAAGCAGTAACAACACATTAGCTCATTAGTAGCTTCATACAAAACAGATCTGCAGTCCCTCAGTGAATAGTACATAGCTGTCTTTGTGTAGCTGGGATTTTGACAAAACACTACAAAGTGTTTCTTAAGCTCTGAGGAGGAGTGAGACAATGGCATAGAAGAGACAATAAAACACTTTGTATATCCAGTTATGTTATTGGCATAAACCTTCTTCCCTGATTAGATCTCTAAAACATCCATAATGTCTTAAGACAGGCACCCATATGTTTATGTCAATGATTTGAAGTAAAGCAGTTTTAAAGCACCACATCTCACTTTTCTAATTCCCTTGGGTCCTAGGGGCTGAAATCACATTAGACTTCTGTGAGACTGTTTGTAAGTGTCACTGTCCTTTGTTGAAAAAATGGTATTTTAGCATAATCAATTTCAAATAAAGGTGAAAATAATTTTCAGCTCAAAATTTCACCCTGCTGCCCATAACAGGTAGGAAATTTTGCATATTACAAAATATTGTGAGATCTTTCATGTGGAGAGCCAGTTGATCCAGATTTTATGGGTTAAACCAACAGAGACAGAAATAGTGGAATCATAATGAAACTTTCTTTGAGAGACATAATTCTTATATGGCTAGGCACTTATGAAAAACCTACTCTAACATGTCTGCACCTTTAGAAAAGCATCTAAAAACCTTTGAAATTTAATTCTAATGTGTTCAAAATCTAGTTCTCACTGAATACTATGTATTTCTATGAAAATGTAGCATTGATTTCTTGTGTGACCAGAAAATTGCCACCTTCCTCAGAAGACATTTTGTTCCAAAGGGAGTATCTTTGCTGCAAGCTTGTATTTAACATTGCTAGCTGTTACAAAGTCTGATAAAGAAAAGAATTGACATCACTTTCATGCAAATCTGACAGCTTTGGCAGGAGTTTGATTCTAAAATGCTGCTGGTAAAGAAAAATCCATTTAGGTGATACAGACTGTAAAACATTCACCTCGTGGAGTGCTCTCAAAATGTAAAGGCTGAAATTGTTCAGGATAATATAGAAGTATGAATTCTTTTGCTATGGAAAAAGTCAAAAAATTAAATTCATTTACTTTGGTGTGCTCTATTTTCTTAGCTTCACTTTTTAAGGATAGTGACTGAAAGGAATGAGTTTACTGTGAACAGATACAATGTTAACAAAAGATGGAATAATGAAAAGCAAAACCCTGCATTCTTTCTATAGAAACTGGAATTTCATGTTCGTTCTGAAGACATTACAGAAACACAGGATGACTTGTAGTTATTTAGCCCCCAACTATGTGAATGAATTTCCACTGTCATGGGACTGATTTAAGGGTTAGAATTTATTGTAAAGGCTCTGAACTTAAATTTTTATTTATTTATTGCATGTCACAGGGTATTTTGAAAGTAAGTGGTGAGTGAGATGGAAAACAACTTGGAGCAACCACAACCAGTCATCCAAAACCCAGAAGATTTGCCCACTGACTTGTCTCCCTTTTGCCAGTTTCTGTGAGCATGAATGTCTGACCTTAGTCATTTCCTGAGCATTTGTCTAGTCTGCAAGGCAAACTGTGTCTCAGTCTAGCTACTCACTACATACCTTTCCATTTGTTTTAAGAAGATAACTCAATTCTATTTAATAAGACTTTATCAGTTTGAACTCTTTGTAGTGTCCTTGATTGGGAGAGGAGACTGTGTATATAACTTTAATACCAATCATAAGGTAGTAATGATAAAACATGATTAGCACCTTCTCCCTCATATGTAGTAGCTGTGATCTCATCTTTGCTCAAAATCGTTGTGCTTCTTTTTTTGTATACCATCATTACCCTGTTGACTTTCACAACATTTGTGTAAGGTAGAGGATAATATAGATAATTTGCAGACAAGGAAAATACGATACAGATGCTACATCTCCTCTTGGGAAACATCAGTAACTTGGCTACCAGTGCTGTTATTATCAAGGAAAGTTTTACAAAATTTCATGAGAGAATAAAAACACTAACTGGCTTGTCCACAAGTCACTGGAAGAATCAGATTTTTAAACCAGCAGCTGTGTAACAGCTCTGTGCATTAATCTTAGGCAGTACCTACTACCATACTTTAATTGCTCAAATCAAATAAGGGTTCTTTTCCAAAATAATTATCATATGGCTTTTTTTTTAAGAGCTGCAGTAATCCATTTACTTCTTCCTACATAGAAATGTTCAAAAGGACATGATCACTTTTTCTCTGAAACAAGATTTCATTCAAGAACCCAAGTTTCCTATTATTTCCTTTATATTTCCTTTATATTTTTTATTCTAGGTATTGACTTCCCTATGGTACAATAGCCAAGATGAAGCTTTGAAATATATAGTGTTACAGTGAGTTGAGAAATAACAAAATCTTTGGTTATGCTGTTTTGTTTTGGGCTATATTTGTTTGATTTTAGTAGCATATTACAATTTCTGCCATACAGAGAAAAAAATTGTTGCATTTTAAGTACATTTTTACTTTATATGGAACATATTCATTAAGGGATTATAGATCTCAGAAGTAATGATGAGTTATTATCAGATTTTTTTTCTATGTGAATGTACAAGATTTTTAAATCTTAAAAAATGTTCTCATTTTTAATCTCTTACTCCTAACCTGAAGTGCAATTGCATAAGCTATCCATGCCTGTCATCCCTTTAATACTCCTTTTAAGTCACAGCTTCCAGAAGTGCCTTCTGGAATGGATCTCTTAGAACTGGACAACTTGTATCATCAGCTAAGCCTATATGTACAATTGAGCCAGAAAGAGACTATCATAATTTTATTTTTTTTTTGAGCTTTCCTTGCCTAAAATATCTTGAAGTTAATTTTTAAATGCTGTGATGGTATTTTTGGTCCTGAACCTAGACAGAATCCAATGGTGACAACAATCTGAGACTGCAGAAATTGTTAAAACAGGATCTGCCTCTCCTTATGTATCACCAGTACTCAGAATGAAACTGGGACATAATCATCACATTGTTATCATTTCAATGCCATAATTTCCCAGATCTGTTCAGGTTTTATTATAAAAGTTTTCACCAGTTGATTCAGATGTTGGACAATATGAAACAACATAACCACAACTCTTTATTAAGATGTAATTCCAAAGGAAAAACCTGACTCACCTTCTGGTGCAGCCAGTAACAGTTCAGGAACAGGGCTGGAGCAGGCAGAAATGAGGAATGAAAAGATCAGGCTGGTGGGAACTGATAAAGGACAGAAAAAAACCCACAAGAATTGAACCATAGTGACTTCTCTTCATCTTACCTGCCCCAGAATTGAACTGTAGTGACTTCTCTTCATCTTACCTGCCCTCTTCCAAAAAACTCTTAGTGTAAGAGAAAATGTCCTCTCTTCCTCTCCCATTCCCCAGGAAGAAAATGTTACTGCTTTCAGGAAAGTACAACTTAATCCCTAAAAGCTCCTGCCTGAATGCAGATGTTGGAATATGTGGTGGGAGCTGTAATTTGCTCATCACAGTCCAGTTCTCTTCCATAAATCAGAATCTTCAACTGGATTATGTCATCCATAAACTCATTTGCCAGAGGTTCCAGGGTGAACATCTCTCCCCTTATCCTGAGAGGAGACCTTGCCGAGAAAACTTTGGTAATAAATAAATACTGAATATAAGTCGTTCAACTGACTGTCCAGCAGACAGCTGAAAGGCAGGTACAAATGTCAAAGGTGCTCTGGACAGCGAGGGGCCAGCAAAAGCAGGAAGAGGTAAGAGTGCAGTGTATTTTTGCAGTAGCCGGGGCAGGGAATGAAGAAAGAAAGGTAAAAAGAAAAAAACCAACATGCTGTCCTTTGAAACCACAGAAACAGAACTAAAATGGGCTTTTGAATGTTCACCAGGATCCTGTCTGTACTGCTTGCTAGCCATACCAAGCTTCTTAAACCCACTGCATATCATTCAGAACTTGTGGTGGTGATAACCTGTCTCAAACAAGTCCCAAAACTGCATTTGTATTTGCTTGTCTGAGGAGCCGCCTTGCCTGCATCTGCTCCAACTGGGATATAGATCAGACATACACAGCAGCATGAGCAATGGGCTGGGTTGAAGCCCGGGTCTCAAACCCACGTTCCCAGGGTCTACAAAGAACCTACAAAGATCATTAGTCATGGCTGAGCTCTTCATTTAATCTCTTAGAATGGCAACCAGTACAAAACTCAACCGATTACCATATACTGGGAAATTCAAAGCGTCTTTCCTTAGTCCTATCGTGTCAGGTTTTAGTTTCTGTGATCAGAATGACTCAAAGAAGTCTGACTGCATTTTAACTGAAGGGACTAAAAATAAATAATCATGAACAACAGTAATGTGGAGAACCTTGGTAGTAAAGTGAACCCTGAGAAATAAAAAGCAAAGCGACATGGTAGGAAGTCATACAGGAAAGAGCAGATTGCCATGACACCAGTGACACATCTCCTTAGAATCATAGAATTATCAAATCATCAAGGTTAGAGGAGACCTCTAAGATCATCAAGTCCAACCACTAACCTGCCACTCTGCTGTAACCCTTAAACCCTAAACCATATCCTCCAGCACCAGATCCAGATGCCTCTTAAACACTCCCAGGGATGGTGACTCCCCCGCATCCATGGGCAAACTCACCACCCTAACAGTGAAAATTTTTTTCAGAACATCTAATTGGAATCTCCCCTGTCTCAGCTTATGACTGTTCCCTCCAGTCGT
>NW_008659232.1:42962-43305 GCF_000695815.1 Acanthisitta chloris
CCGATGAGGTTATCCCTGGGCCACATCTTCTCAAGGCTAAACAAACCAAACTCCCTCAGCCCTTCCTCATACAACATGTTTTCTAGACCTTTTATGAGCCTCATTGAACCTCACAGGACTCACTCCAGCACCTCAATGCCCTTTTTAATTGAGGGCCCCAAAACTGAACACAGTACTTGAGGTGTGGCCTCACCAGGGCCAAGTACAGGGGGATGATCACTTTCCCAGTCCTGATGGTGACACTGTTCTTGATACAGGCCAAGATGTCGTTGGTATTCTTGACCACCTGTGCACATTATTGGCTCATACAGAGCTGCTGTCCACCAGCACTCCCAAGTTTCTT
>NW_008659233.1:0-1281 GCF_000695815.1 Acanthisitta chloris
GGGGATTGAGTGCACCATCAGCAAGTCGGCAGCTGACACAAATTTGAGGGGGAGTGTGTATCTCCTGAAAGGCAGGAGGGCTCTGCTGAGAGACCTGAATCTGATAGGCTGGAGAGATGTGCTGATTCCAACAGGATGAAGTTTAACAAGGCCAAGTGCCAGATCTTGCACTTTGGCCGTAACAATCCCACGCAGCATTCCACGCTGGGGACAGAGTGTCTGGAGAGCAGCCAGGCAGAAAGGGACCCGGAAGTTTGGATAGATAGAAGGCTGGACATGAGGCAGCAGTTGTAGGAGTTCACGTACAAAGAGGAGACACCATTATATCTTCGTGAATGTCTAGTGACTGCCCTTTATTATTTACAAAAGTGATTTTTTTATACACACTTATTATAAGGGCCCACTTATCATTGGTTAGCTATTATTACTAGCCCACACAACATAATTGGTTATTAACTTATCCATCATAAAATGCCCCAATCATTTTTCTCCACTTCTAACCATCATCAGCTTCTGCATCCCATGGCCAGGAGCTGCTTATCTTACTACATTCTTTTCACATTCCTGCCACAGCAGTGTCCTTGAACAGCTTAGCTTGCAGCTTGCTTAGGCCCTTCTAGCAAGGCTGGATTGCTCACATGTCCATCAGCAGCCAGAAATTCTCCCACAAGCAGTGTGCTTAGGTGGCCAAGAAGGCCAATGGCATCCTGTTCTGTATCAGGAACAGTGTGATAAAAAGGACCAAGGAGGTGATTCCGCCCCTGTACTCAGTGCTGGTGTGGCCATACCATTAATCCCGTGTACAGTTCTGGGTCCCTCAATTCAGGAAGGATATTGAGGTGCTGGAGAGGTTCCAAAGAAGAGCAATGAGGCTGGTGAAGAGACTTGAGCATAAGTGCTATGAAGAGAGGCTGAGGGAGTTGGTGTTGTTTAGCCTGGAGAAGAGGAGGCTCAGTGGAGTCTGTGCTTGTTTAAAGAGTATTAAAATTAATGTCAGTGATTTACAGAGAACATTTTGTGTGGTTGGAAGAAATACAGACATTAATCAGAAAATGAAATAGGAAAGAGGCTCAAATTACTCTTGTAACAGCCAGAGGCACTGGAGAAATGATACTAGTTTGTATTCAAACCCATTACTCGTAAGAATTTAAGAAAAGTTGCTGGTACTTGAGATGCCAATCACAATCCATACAAGCTCATAGAATCATAGAATTTAGAGGTTGGAATGGACCTTACAGATTGTTTAGTCCCAAACACCACTGCCATGGGCAGGGACACCTC
>NW_008659233.1:1377-3788 GCF_000695815.1 Acanthisitta chloris
CTCCATACTAGATCAGGTTGCTCAAGGCTTCATCCAGTCTGTTCTTGAACACTGCCAGGGTTGGGGAAACCCCCACGTCCCTGGGCAACCTGTTCCAATGTTTCACCACCCTCGTAATAAAAAATGTTTTTCTCACATCCAACCTTGACTTTCCCTCCTTCAGTTTCAACCCATTACCCCCTGACCTACCATTGCAGTTCCAAACAGAGTCCCTCTACAGCTCCCTTGTAGGGCCCTTCAGACAATGAAAAGTTGCTATGAGGTCTCCAAGCAGCCTTCTCCAGGCTGAACAGCACCAACTATTCTGAGAAGGAAAGAGACAAGGTGGCTAAGAAAGGAATAGTTCTAACTAAAGAGATATATATTCACACAATTCCCATATCCCTGCTGGGCATTTACATCTATTACTATCCTGTTCCTCCAAAGCTCTAGTAGTAGATTGCCTCCACTGCTCAGCAGACAGAGTCCTGCTATGCTTGCAATTTCTCCTCTCTCCTACATCCCAATTAAACAATATACTTTTGAGTATCCAACTGATCTTATACAAAAATAATAGAATTTTGCCATAGCTGTGGAATAATAAGAATTAAAATTAATTTATCAGCACATAGATAAACGTCAAATTGTGTAAGGTTTGAAAGCAATATTGTGTTAATAAATCAGTATCTGGCAAATATTTGGTCAAAAACTAGTGGTTTGATTCATAAAATCGTAGTTGACTCACTAAAACTCCGGTACATCAAAGATAAATCAAACTGTGTATCTGAAGTGTTTATGTCTAAAAGTATACAGAACATCAGGAAAAGTTATGGAGAGTAAAGTACTTAGATCACTAAATGTTGGAGTACTTGGAAATGGAGAACAAGCAGTGTAAGGAAGAAGAGAAGCAGTGAGAGGTGGAGGAAGCTACTATTGTGACTGATTATGGAAACAGCAAAAACATGGGGATTCAGAGAGTCATGCCTCCTTAAATGCTAAGAAGTATGAATGACAGAGACAAAACTGAGAAGCAGTCACATGCAACTGTTTTCTCCTTGCTATTTACTCTAAAATCCTCTCAACACTCAGGGTGAGAGAAGTACCCATTATGCTAATAAGTGCTAGGTTAATATCAGTTCTAAAGCCACTAAAAGCTAATAGTTTAAAAGTCCTCTTTTTAAAACATTGGAATTTATTTAAATTATTTTTCTGCTGCTAATCTTTTATGTCCTTTGATTAGTTTCACTAAGTTTGGCCATTTGAGGGTCAATGAATTTCAGTCAGTTTGAAAGCAGTAGCATCTTTATTTCTTGTATGCATCCTACAGCTGAAAACAAGGGATGAACTACAAATTCAGGTGATAGTATCTTATAAAAGCAGTCATAGAGTTCTAGTTTTTTCTAAAACATATCATGACAAGGGAAACTTTTACGATACTATTAAAAAGATTTATGTTTTGATTTACCCAAAACATGAAGGTATTATCCTTAATAATTACTCACAGATCAAATTACAACTCGGTGGTCAAATATAGAACTCATTTACCTTAAGAGAAGTGAGTAGAGTATCATATTACGTGACCAATCAAAGTAGAACACTATTGTGTAGATGGTAATGGGAACAACATACCTAAAATTTTGCTGCATTTGACACTTGAGTTAACATGTCACTATCGATTTCTCTAGAAAAGCCTCTGCTGTTAATCTACACAAGTGAAACTACTGAGAAGTATCCATTAGTTTAAATTAAATGCTTTTGTACAGTAGAGTTCTATGAAGTAAACATTGCATTTTGTGTTTATCTGTTTGTTTTAAATGTCAGCTAGTCAAAATAAGACTGAGTTTTCCTTTGTGTTTAAAATAGTATTGAGAAAATGCTTTGTAGATATTTTTCAAATGAACATGTTGCTACTTAATATATTAATTGTATTTTCAAATGATGTATATATTCACCATTACCAATATGCCAAAGTTTTCTGATTTATAGCCTACCCAGTTTGTTTATTCAAGTTTGAAAAAAAAACTCAACAAAAACCAGTCAAGTTGATATTAAGAAGACATTGCGTTCATTAAATAGAAATGTGTGGAAACAAAGGGTGAATAAGGTATAAGAATCTGTTTCAGAGCCTGAAATAGCTGGAAATGTTGGCCAAGACAAGAAATTTATAACTTAGCTGTTTGGTGTATAGTAAGAATGAAAAGTTTAGTGTGTTCCTCTTCTGTGCTACAAGATCTCTGGATTTCAAATCACATATCTTTTACTAGGTGCCAAAAAAATGAGGAACATAGGTTAGCTAGCTATGGACATTTCGAGTGATTGTTCATTGTCCAGCTTGGCAAGTCACTGCTTGGCAGAGGCAAAGTGGAATTCAGTTCTTCATGTATTGCCCTCACCATGTCTATCTCACAGGGTGTCGTGGTTTAACCTCAGCC
>NW_008659234.1:0-1163 GCF_000695815.1 Acanthisitta chloris
TGGGGACGCGGATGTCCCCGCGCAGAACGTGTCCCCCCTGCCCTGCCCTGCCTGCGGGACAAGCTTGGTCTGGAAGCACAGCTCGGTGCCGCAGCTGCAGCTGCACGTGGAGCCTGTGGGGGCTCCCGGGGATGGGGACAGGAACAAGAACAGGGATATCCCTGCCCAGAGCATGTCCCTGCTCCCCTGCCCTGGGTGTGGGATGCATCTCACCTGGAAGCAGAACTCGGTGTCTCATCTGCAGCTGCACAGGGACCCCACGGGGGCACCTGGGAATGGGGACAGAGATGGGGAAAAGGACAGGGATGTCCCTGCCCAGAGCGTGTCGCTGCTCCCCTGCCCTGCGTGTGGGACAAGACTCACCTGGAAGCAGAACTCGGCATTGCACCTGCAGCTGCACACGGGGCTGGCACTGGTGCCAAGGGATGGGAATGGACAGCAGGATGAGAACAGGGACAAGGACCGGAATATCCCTGCTGAAGGGAAGCTGCTCCTCTGCCCTGGGTGTGGGATGAGCCTCACCTGGGAGCAGAACTCGGTGTCACATCTGTGGCTGCACATGGACACTGCACGGGCTCCTGGGGATGGGGATGGGGACAGGGACAAGGACAGGGACAGGGATGGGGACAGGGATGTCCCCATTGAGGGTAAGCAGCTCTGCTGCCCTACATGTGGGATCAGCCTCGTCTGGAAGCAGAACTCTGCATCACAACTGCAGCTGCACAGGGACCCCACAGGGGCACCTGGAGATGGGGACAGAGATAAAGACAGGGATGTCCCTGCTGAGGGGAAGCTGCTCCCCTGCCCTGCTTGTGGGACCAGGCTCACCTGGAAGCAGAACTCGGCATTGCACCTGCGGCTGCACACAGGGCTGGCGTCAACACCGAGGGATGGGAATGGACGCCAGGATGGGGACAAGGGCAAGGACAGGCATGTCTCTGCCGAAGAGAAGCCACTCCTCTGCCCTGAGTGTGGAACGAGCCTCACCTGGGAGCGGAACTCTGCATCACACCTGTGGCAGCACCTGGAGAACCAAACCCTCGGCTGTGCCCAGGATCCCCAGCACCTGTCACAGGTGCCTAGTGCGAAGTGTGGCCACAGCTGTGCCCCGGAGCCCCAACACCTCTCACAGGTGCCCCTCACCGAGCACCCATTTTCCCAGG
>NW_008659235.1:0-281 GCF_000695815.1 Acanthisitta chloris
GAGGTCACCAAGCATTCCCAGAGGGTCCACAGGGAGTCTCAGAAGGGTCTGGGGATAGTCAGGGGTCCCTGGAGGGTCCCAGAGGGTTCTGGAGGGTCCCAGGGGGCTCAAAAAAAATCTGGAGGGTCCCAGGGGGCTCACAGGGGGCCCAGAGGGGTTCCAGGGGCTCAAAGACATGTCCTGGAGGGTCTGGGGATCCCAGAAGGGTCCCAGAGACAAGGGGTCCTTGTGGGTCCCAGAGGTTTCCCAGGGGGTCCCTGAGGGGTCCCAGAGGTGTCCCA
>NW_008659235.1:468-1345 GCF_000695815.1 Acanthisitta chloris
AAGCACCAGGTTCAGCCCCTCCCCCCCGGACTTTGCTCCCCAAGTTCTGCCATCAGCTCAGACACACGGGGACGGCGCTGACTGGGAGCGTCACTGGGACAGGCAGGGGGTCACTCTGGTGGTCGTTGGGAGCACTGGGATCAGCACTGGCAGGATCTGGGGGGCACTGGGATCAGTACTGGGAGGGACTGGGGGCACTGGGGGCATTGGGAGGGCACTGGAAGGGTCTGGAAGGCACCAGGAAGCCCTAGGGGGGCACTGGGATGATCGCCAGGACAGTCTTGTGGGGACTGGGAGCACTGGGAGGGGACTGGGAGAACTGAGGGTGGTACAGTAAGGCCTGGAGGCATCAGAGGGGCTCTGGGAGGGCCTGGGGGGCACTGCGAAGGCCTAGAGGGCACTGGGAGCAGCGGGATAGTCACTGGGCAGCACTGGGAGCAGCTCCAGTAGTGGTTGGGGGGCACTGGAAGCACTGGGAGGTGCTCCAGTACAGCCTGAGTGGAACTGGGAAGCCCTAGGGAGAAACTGGGAGGGGCTCCAGTAAGGCCTGGGAGGAACTGGGAACACCTAGTGGGATAATGGGATCACTGGGAGGGACACTGGGAGGACTGGGAGAGGTTGCAGAAGGGCCTGAGGGAGAACTGGGAGAACCTGGAGGGCACTGGGAGGGCCTTGGGGGCACTGGGAGAACACTGGGAGACCCCAGGGAGCACTGGGAAGGGCACTGGGAGAGTCCTAGGGCATCATTGAGGGCACTCAGAAAGTCACTGGGAGCCTCACTGGGGTCCCTGGGGGCACTGGGAAGGCTCAGAGGGGCACTGGGAGGACTGGGAGGGGCACTGGGAGAGTCTGAGGGGCACTGGGGGGACACTGGCGG
>NW_008659235.1:1410-1634 GCF_000695815.1 Acanthisitta chloris
CTGGGAGGCCACTGGAAGCACTGGGACGGTTACGGGGACAGCCTGGGGGGCCACTGGGAGGCCACTGGGAGCACTGGGAGTGTCACTGGGACAGCCTGGGGGGCACTGAGGGACACTGAGAGCACTGGGCGGGGTCACTGGGGGCACTGGGAGGGTCACTGGGACAGCCTGGGGGCACTGAGGGACACTGAGAGAGTCACTGGGAGCCCTGGCCGGGTCACTGG
>NW_008659236.1:0-1085 GCF_000695815.1 Acanthisitta chloris
GGATGGGATAGGATGGGATGGGACAGAGTAGGATAGAATGAAATGGAATGGGATGGGTTGTGATAGGATAGGATAAGATAAGATAGGATGGGACGAGATGGGATAGGGTAAGATAGAATGAGATGGGATGGGATAGGATAGGGTAAGATAGGATGAGATGGGATGGGATAGGATAGGATAAGATAGAATGGGATGGGATAGGATAGGATAGGATAGGATAGGATAGGATAGGATAGGATAGGATAGGATAGGATAGGATAGGATAGGATAGGATAGGATAGGATAGGATAGGATAGGATAGGATAGGATAGGATAGGATAGGATAGGATAGGATAGGATAGGATAGGATAGGATAGGATAGGATAGGATAGGATAGGATAGGATAGGATAGGATAGGATAGGATAGGATAGGATAGGATAGGATAGGATAGGATAGGATAGGATAGGATAGGATAGGATAGGATAGGATAGGATAGGATAGGATAGGATAGGATAGGATAGGATAGGATAGGATAGGATAGGATAGGATAGGATAGGATAGGATAGGATAGGATAGGATAGGATAGGATAGGATAGGATAGGATAGGATAGGATAGGATAGGATAGGATAGGATAGGATAGGATAGGATAGGATAGGATAGGATAGGATAGGATAGGATAGGATAGGATAGGATAGGATAGGATAGGATAGGATAGGATAAGATAAGATAAGATGGGACGACATGGGATAGGATAAGATAGAATGTGATGTGATGGGATAGGATAGGGTAAGATAGAATGAGATGGGATAGGATAGGATAAGATAGAATGGAATGGGATGGGATGGGGCAGGGTAGGATAAGATAGAAATGAGATGGGACGGGATGGGATAGGATAGGATAAGATAAGATAGAATGAGATGGGATGGGATAGGATAGGATAAGATAGAATGGAATGGGATGGGATAGGGTAGGGTAGGGTAAGATAGAATGAGATGGGATGGGATAGGATAGGATAGGATAAGATAGAATGTGATGGGATGGGATAGGATAGGGTAAGATAGGATGAGATGGGATGGGATAGGGTAGGATAAGATAGAATGGGAT
>NW_008659237.1:0-359 GCF_000695815.1 Acanthisitta chloris
TCGGGTTGCCTGGGAACTGGGAAACCTGATCCCTGGGAACGGGGCCGAGGGCAGGGGACATTCCCGGGCTGCAGCTGGTCCCCGGCCCCCTTTGTCTCCCTGCTCTGATGGGGCCCCCAGGAATGGAGACTTGGGGCACAAGGGACTCTCAGCCTCGAGCAGGACCATCCCTGGGGATGCTGTGACTTGCTGCTCTGGGATCTCACCTCCTTGTATGGATCATCCCACCACTGTGGCTGGGAAAGGGGACCAAGGCCAGGTTGGATGGTGTTGAAGAATGGCTAAGGGAACAGGGGCACAGCTCCCAGAGAGCATTGTGCGAGCAAGAGTCGAGCAAAGGCTTATGGGAGCTTTGAGCA
>NW_008659237.1:684-2378 GCF_000695815.1 Acanthisitta chloris
AGTCACTGGAATGGATTTCCCAGTGAAGCTGTGGCTGCCCCATCCCTGGAAGTGTTCCAGGCCAGGTTGGATGTGGTTTGGAGCAACCTGGGCCAGTGAGAGGTTTGGAACAAGATGAGATTTAAGGTCCCTCCCAACCCAAACCATTCCATGAGTCCATGAAGGTCCTGAGCGCTGTGACCAACTGCCACCATGTGCCAGCAGCTGGGCATTCCGGCTGGCCACAGGGATGGCATGGTGTCAATTCCAGGAATGCTGGGGTCCCTCCCTCCCTGCCAGCAGTGATTGTCCCCATCATCCACCTCGGAGTGTGGCAGCTCTGGACCAGCTGTCCTGAGTGTAATGGTAGCTCTCCCTCCACCCCAGGCAGCAGGGGGGAAAGTGATGGACTGGGCAGAGGTGGTGGATACAGTGGGAAGAGGACTGTGGTGCCAGTTGGTGTTTTGTTGCCTGGTGGCAGTGGGCATAGTGGGAAGGGGACCCTGTCACAGTGCCAGCTAGTGTCTCCCTGCCCACGCAGGCACGAGCGACCGGCTCCGTCGGTTCCCATCCATCAGTCCCTGTCCATGTGGAGGTGGTGAGGCCCCTGGGGTAGGGAAGCCTTGATGAGTTTGACCATTAGCACAAGAAACCGCTGAGCTAATTTTAGCCGTGGTAGCTAATTGCTTTCTGCACTGCTGGGTGAGCCGACAACCTGCGAGTCCTCGTCTGTAACCTTGAGCCCTTCTGGCTCCCTGCACAGCCATGCCAAGGTCCTGCCAGGACAGGGAGGGGGATGGGGGTTTGTCTGTGGAATTGCTGGTCCCTGGAGGGATTTCTCCAGGACCCTGGGGTCCATGTACAAAGCTGGGAGGGATTGGAATGCCTGGCAGGGTCCAGGTGGCTCTTGGGGAGCAGGTACAAATGTGGTGTGTGTGAGACTCTGGCTGTCCCCTGAGGTCAGCAGGTCACCCTGGCCATGGGGTGCAGACCCCCATGCTTGGAGTGTTGAGTCTCTCTCAGCTTGATAAGGGGAAATGCTGGTTTTGGACCCCTTAATTGGGAATTGCTGTATCCAGAGGACATTTCCCTCGGGCAGGAGCAGGGCTGAGGACTCAAGTGCTCCTCATCCCCTGTCTGCAGAGATGGAGTGCTTACCAGGCTGGCTGGAGGAGCCTGTCCTTCTGTCCCTGTCCTGCAGGGCCACCCCCAGCACATGCCAGTTCACTGGCTGCGTGAGGAAACTGGGGAATCTGGGGCACGGGCTGGACATTACTGAGGTTTTATGGGGACATTTATGTTCCTTATTCATCCCTTCCAAGACCCTGTGTGTCCCCCAGCGGGGAGCAATCGAGTGCCAGGCTCTGCGGGTGGCTGTCGCCGTGGGTCTCGACGTGGTGGGATGCTCAGTGCTTCCCTTCTTCTTCCTGCCTGAGCTTGGGCCAGGGGTCAGGCTGAGGGCTTGGGGGAAGGTGAAAGGGTCCTGCCTGGCTCCGACATTCCCATCTCCTGGCACGGAAGGGCTGGTTGGAGATGGAGTGTGGTGTGGACACGCTGCCGGCTCCGAGCCCAGCGTGGGGCTGGGATGGATGGATGGATGTCTGGAGGGGGCTGGGACCGGCGGACACAATAGCTCTGGTTTCAGCAACCCGCCTCCTGCATGCCTGAAAAACAGCTGATGGCCGTGAAGGGGGATGAAATGGGATTAGCTGCTG
>NW_008659237.1:2862-3323 GCF_000695815.1 Acanthisitta chloris
CTTTGATGCTTGAAAAACCGCTTGTGGCCGTGAAGGGTGATGAAAGGGGATGGGATTAGGTTTCCAAAGGGAGCTCGTCCTGCCGCGCCGGACAATGCGCTCGCTATGCCCTCGCGTCACGCCTCGGCGCGCCAGCCCTGCCCAGGGGGTCAGCGCTGACTGCCCGGCCTTGGGGTGCTGCCCCCTGCCCTGGCTGGCCCCGGAGGGGGTGGGGTCTGCTGAGCTCACTGTGCTCCAGTGCTGGGTGTGCTGGGTGCTGCACTGGCTCCCAGGGATGCTGGAGAGCCTGGCATGGGGCGGAGGCTTCTACCTGCCCTGCAGCAGTCCTCAGGGTTTGTGGCTGGGCTTAGCAGCACCAAGTGGGTCCCAGGGGATGCATTGGAGTGGCTGGAGTGGATCCCAGGGGATGCGTTGGGATGTCAGGAGTGAGTTCCAAGGGATGAGTTGGGGTGGCAGGAGTG
>NW_008659238.1:0-5072 GCF_000695815.1 Acanthisitta chloris
GCAGCGCCGTGCGACGGGCACGGAGGGAGCGGACACAGCCTCGGGGTGCGGAGTGCTGGGGTGGGTAGAGATGTGTGATCAGCTGAACGAAACGGTCTGCAGTGTGTCATGGAACCAGCAAGGTTGGAGGAGACTTCTGAGATCATCCAGTCCGACCATTAACCTGTCACTGCTGGAACCCCTAAACCCTAAACCAGATCCTCCAGTGTCAGATCCAGACACCTCTTCAACACTCCCAGGGGTGGTGACTCCACCACCTCCCTGGGCAATATCCTAGTGCCTCAACACCCTCACAGGGAAAACATTTCTCCTAACATCCAATCTGCCTCTCCCTACTGAGCCATGTCTGTCTCAGCTTCAGGTGAACTGGTTCCAAGGGGATACAGATGCATTTAACATTGTCAGGTCATCTGACATTTTTCTCAAGAGCTCTTAAGGCGAAAACTTCCTTTTAAAACAAACCCTGAAACTCAGGCAAAGTGGTGGCTCCTGAACACATTATAATGGCTTTGTAGGATTTCTCTGCCTTTATCTGCACATGCAGAAGGAAATGTTCCCCCTGTCTTTCATCTAAAAGGAAAGTCTGGTGGAAGCACAGCTGTGTGTGCTGTGCACCAGCAGCAATGCAGCCCCTCTGCGGCAGCCAGGGAGGATCTTTGGAGGTTCTGGCTCACCTGGTCCCTGTACTTTCCAGTTTCCAGTCCCAGGAGTAGAATCCTAGAACCATCAAGGTTGGAGGAGACTTCTAAGATTATGGAGTCCAACCATTAACCTGTCACTGCTGGAATCCCTAAACCCTAAAGCAGATCCTCCAGTGCCACATCCAGATGCCTCTTCAACACCTCCAGGGATGGTAACTCCACCACTTTCCTAGGCAATCTGGCAATATCCCCTCAACACCCTCACAGGGAAAATATTTTTCCTATACATCTCATCTGAATCTCAGGTTAGAGTCAAGTCAGTTTGGGGAGTGAATCTGTCTTGCACTGCCCTTCATGTCAGAGAACTCCTGGTAGCTCCTGTAAGAAAAACATGATGTGATTGCCAAGTTGGATTTAATCAATGAGAGTCTCAGGAAACACTTCCCACTCTCCCGACTGCCACACACCTGTGTGAAGTCCTGCCTACATCTCATCTGAATCTCAGGTTAGAGTCAAGTCAGTTTGGGGAGTGAATCTGTCTTGCACTGCCCTTCATGTCAGAGAACTCCTGGTAGCTCCTGTAAGAAAAACATGATGTGATTGCCAAGTTGGATTTAATCAATGAGAGTCTCAGGAAACACTTCCCACTCTCCCGACTGCCACACACCTGTGTGAAGTCCTGCCCACAGTGACATGAAGTGCTGCAGGGGACTCAGTGAGGTACTCTGGGCTGTAGCCATCTCTGCCAAGGTCCTGTTCCCTTCCCGTGTCAGGACAAGGGAGTGTGTTTTCTGACAATGCTTCTCATCATACCATGGGTTTTCTTTCCCTTCCTTTCAGAGGGTACTGAGGAAACAGAGTCCAACTGTCCTTTGATGCACCTGGGGAACTATAAGCTGCTTAACTAGAGTGAGTAACAGTGTAATGGAACAGGCATAAAGGTGCCTGAAGTCTTTTTGAACTAGCATCTTGTTTCCAGAAGTAACTACGAGCAGGTACCAAGGAAACCAGTGAAACCTCTACAAGCCTGTGCAGTATGGTCACACAGATGACAGAGGCATGGAGCACCTCCCATGAGGACAGGCTGAGAGTGCTGGAGAAGAGAAGGCTCCAGGGAGAGTTTAGAGTAGCCTTCCAGTACCTAAAGGGAACTTATAACAAAAAGGGGAGAGAGACCTTTTACACAGGCAGACAGGAAAGGAGGAACAGTTCTAAACTAAGATTTACATTAGATATTAGGAAGAAATTGCTTTACTCAGAGGGTGCTGAGGTACTGGCACAGGTTGCCCAGAGAAGCTGTGGCTGCTCCATCCCTGGGAGTGTTCCAGTCCAGGTTGGATGGGGCTTGGAGCATCCTGGGCTAGTGGAAGGTGTCCCTGCCAGGCCCTGTGAACCCACATCATCTCCAGCCTTTGACAAGGAGTACTGCAGGTCTACTGCCAGTTTAAGGAAGGATCCTCTTGGCACATGTTGAGGCCGAGGAGCACCAGTTGCAGCCACTCTTGCTCTTGAATGAGAAGAGTGAACTGTGAGTGCCAGCACATGTTGTCTACCCTGCTCCCACCTGCCTTCTTCCACACCTGTCTTGCCTGGATGCTGCAGGTCTGGCTGTGGTGAGCTGCCTCACAGAAGTCTTTGCCTTGTTTCCTCTTCTATCTGCCAGGGACAGGTTCGATAGACTTTTCTTGTGTGCAGTAAGATCAGTTGAACTCATTGCTTTTACCTAATAATCAATGCCTGCCTACACCTTGCTTCGTGTCAGAGAGATTCAGATTTAAATCCCTACCAGTGGCTAATGCTTCATTTTCTTCTTTATGGGCACCTTCCACAAGATCTCTCATTTAGGGATCTTAACTTTTTGATCAAACAAGAAACTTGTTTCATGGCCTTGCTAATTTGAGGCTATCCAGGATGGAACTGCAGACACCATCCAAGAACCTCTGTAAATGTTTGCTGCACATGTTTCTGGGGAAGCTTCACATGCCAATTATTTCAGCTCCCACAGTGAGCTGCTTTTGAAGTCTTTGCTGTTCAACACACATCCAGTTCGGGGCTGTCATTAACTCTGTTGTCTTCTTTGCTCTGTGCAGTTCCAAGCGCTTCAACAAGAGCCCAGATCAATACTAAGCAACAGTGGATATTTTTTAGCCTTAACTATAGGTTTAGCTGTCATGGACAGAACTGCCAACAGATCAGAAAAAAGCAAGAGGTTTTTCTTTCCCAGTGGCTTCAGGAGGCTTAGTGTCTGTGCTATCCAGTCTGGGCTTTAGCATTGAGTCCATCAACCTCTGTTCCCTGCTGTAAAAGGTTGTTTTCTGAGGGTGGGAGAGGCCTGAAACAAACAGCTAGTATCATTCACACTTGAGATCTGGTTTAATGCAGAACACGTCCAGTGGAATGGGGGGAATTGTCCTTCAGGCACTGAAGTGCCAAAATACTGCCATTTCAGATGGAAAGCAATACCAGTCCTGGTGGATTAGGACCATGAAGTATCTGTCTTAAAACTACCAGCACTGTCAGAAACAACTGCTCTGCCTGTAAGCACAGCTCCACTTGTGCTGCCTACACCTCCCATCCTCATACCCTTCTTACTGGCCTGGGACACATGCAGAATAGCAGCAAAGGGCTTTTCTGCCTCCATCACAAGACCTTTGCTTTCACCTGGAGTTGAAGATGCCTTGGGAGGTTGCAAGTTGTTGGAGCGAGGGCATATATGTCCAATGGATGCCAGGCCTGGGTGTGCTGTGCTCCTGTGACTTCTGGATTTCCTGAACAGCCAGTGGGAAGTGTGATGTGCAGAACACATCTCTTAGTCACAGTCATAGAACCATCAAGGTTGGAGGAGACCTCTAAGATCATCCAGTCCAACCATTAACCTGTCACTGCTGGAACCCCTAAAGCAGATCCCTCAGCACCAGATCCAGACACCTCTTCAACACCTCCAGGGATGGTGACGCCACCACCTCCCTGGGCAGTATTCCAGTACCTCAACACCCTCACAGTATCTATGAGTATGCTTTATACAAGAGAAACCATCGTGAGACTTCTTTCACAGGGTGATTCAAGGGGAATAAAGTGGCAAAAGACATTTCACTGAGGGCAGAAAGAAGCAAATAGAACTTCCTGCTCTTCCCAAAATCCTAGGAGTTTTTAGCACCATCTACACCTGCTGAGACAACCCATCCAGCAACTGCTGTAGCAAACCTTGCCTGTTTTCCAGCAGGAGTGTTTGGGTGTTGCACCACAGCTGACAGACGTGAGCCTGAGGATTGGTATCAGTTCAGCCAGGGCTCACATCGGTGTCTCTGTCACTGGTTTCCAACCCTTGAGGTGTTTCTTGAACTCCCTGAAGGAATGTGAGGCCCATGGCATAAGCTGCCCTTGATGTGTGCTGACTCTGTGCTGGGACAACTCAGATATCCTTCTGCCCTGGCCTCGTGCTGCAATGCACATTTACTAGTCCCAGGCAGAACTTCCAGCTCACCTTTAATGCCAGTTTGATGCTGTTTGAGATCAGGTGCTTGGGAGGTGCAGCAGGGGCAAGAAAGAGATGGCAATTAACAGGTGTGGAAAAAGGCAGTGAGTGCAGTTCTCAGGGCAGGCAGAGGAGGAGATGAGGAGCAGTGAAACACCTGTTTTCATAAGCAGGACTTGACCAAAAAGAACAAATAAAGAAGTTCAGCATAGCAGGACTACATTAGGGAAGAGCTTGAAGAGTTGATGAAGCTCTTGAGCCTTTACTGGGAAGCAGAAAAAGGACAAACTCAGCTAGATTTCTTCTCCAGATTTTAGGCTCCATTAATCCCACACCATTTTCTGACATGAACAAGTGTTTCTGCCCCAAATATCTCTAAGTGGCACCCACAATCCACTGCACAGCGAATGCATAAGGCATGGAAGTGTGAAATGTGACTTGTCTGCTGGTCTTGGTCCTGGCAAACCTCAGCTCTGCCCATCTGCAGCGTTTGCAGTTTTATCTGAAGGTCTTTGACCACAAGCAAAACAAGTAAACTTGAAAAATTCTATTAACCATCACCCAGGTAAGCATGAATAAACAGACATAACAAGCAAGAAGAAACCCACCCCAATCATATGGAAGAGAGGCATGAAGCTATTAAATGGTGTGGAAACAGTAATTCATTAGCAGGAGTAACTCATCTGATTCGCCTGTACCTATGAACATAATGACTAATGATCAGAAAACACTATCCTGTCTAACGAACAGACACAGCTGCAAAGATCACACAGTATTTTATGTAGCAATATCCAGCCTAGGCAGAGCAGAAAGGAGGCACAATACAGAATGCTTGTGTCCTCTTCTATGCATTATCTGCATTTGTGGAACAAGTTCGGGGATTTGGGTCTTTATGTTTCTCATGTTAAGTACTCTGAACAGGCCCAGAAAGCCAATGGAATCCTGGGCTGCATCCA
>NW_008659238.1:5231-7864 GCF_000695815.1 Acanthisitta chloris
TGAGGACAGGCTGAGGGAGTTGGGGCTGTTCAGCCTGGAGAAGAGAAGGTTGTGTGGAGACCTCAGAGCACCTTCCAGGAGCTGAAGGGGCTCCAGGGAAGCTGCAGAGGACTCTGTGTTAGGAGCGGCAGGGACAGGACAAGGGGCAATGGGCACGAACTGAAGGAGGGGAAATTTAGGTTAGAGCTTAGGTAGAAGTTTTCCCTGTGAGTGTGGTGAGACACTGTCCCAGGTTGCCCAGGGAGGCTGTGGCTGCCCCAACCCTGGCAGTGTTCACAGCCAGGTTGGATGAAGCCTTGAGCAACCTGGTGTGGTGGGAGGTGTCCCTGCCCAGGGCAGGGGCTTGGGGCTGGATAATCTCTAAGCTCCATTCCAACCCCTAAAGTTCAGTGATTCTATGATTATGCTGATGAGCTGGAATAACCGTAATGACTGCAACAACTAATTGCTAAAATATTTATATGCTACATAATATTCTCTCTATATACACAGACACACATCATATGCATATTACCCAGGAGTTGTGCAAGTTGTTGATCTGGTTACAGGTTCCCTCAATTCCAACTCTGTGACTTTACAACTCCAGTAAGGTAACAGCTGCAAGAAACTTCTGAAAACCCCAGAGATTTGGGGTTCTAAATAGGAAAGATTTCTTGTAAACAGAGCAAAGGGGCTTGGGAGCAGAAGGAGGAGAGTTTAGAGGCTTTTATCCTCTAGTGAAGTATAGAAAATAGGAATAAAATGAAGCCCATAAGCCTCTTTCTTCTCTGACACATGACAATCCCTCCCTACACTTCTACCTGTGCTTTACCAGAGTAAGAAATGGGCCCCTGATATGAAAAGATCTGAAACTCCATTCAGAGCGTCCCATCTCTCACCTCCTGCAGTCCAGAGGGAAGAAGCCAAACAAAAGGCAAGCAGAGAAGCACAATGGCAGCAGCTCCACACCTTCCACAACCTTCCAACCTGGAGCTGTACACACACACCTGATTTCCTCCCCTCAAGCAATGCTGCTGAGCCTGGAGGGGGTGCAGAGAACAGCTCTTTATGGGTACAGCTCTATCTGATCACAGCACCACACAAAGCACTGAGAGCTGTGAAAGGAAATCTTCCAAGCGTATACCAGATGCATTCTCAGGTGAGCTCAGTCCCATCCTTTCCCAAGGACTTGGGCAGAGTCCCAGGATGGTTTTCTCTCTGTCAGTCCTCTGGAGACATAGGATAAGGTAACAGAGGAAGATCTGGTAGATGGCAGATAATAGTAGGCTCTCTATCCTCAGTGCATCCAATCCATCCCTGCCTTTGATGTTCCTGAAGTCTAGCAGCTCCACTTCAAAGCTTCCCTTCCTAATGTTATGGAGGTTTTTTTCTTTTACTATAAGGAGGAGGGACAGAGCCTCTTGTCTAGTAAATTAGCAGGTACTTTTACAAACTGATTTCTTATTTGTGTGTGTAATTACTACTGTGTGTCTAGAATGGTGATTACCTTCTTTGCAAGAATTGCTCTTTTAGGACTCATCTGAATTCTTTTCAGGTGTCTTGCCTCCACTGAGTCATAATTGTTGGCTTGGGTTCTTGCAGTAGCCAGGGGACTGTTAACTACCTTTAATTGCTGAAAGTGGCTCAGCTTCTTCCAGGCAAGGGTGACACAGGCTCTAACTACCAAGGTGGTGCAAACAAACCAGAACAGGTGTTCCCAGGGTAGTGCTGCCATTAGACAACCCCCTCTCTATGCCACCAGAGCACACACTTCCAGAAACACTGGCTTGGAGCACTGCCTCAATGCTGTAGTACTCATCATCTATGTGGGTAAGATCTTGGGGTATTGAGGTTTAATCAGCAACTTATTTTTTTTTCACAGCAGCTCATGGAAACAGAAAATGAGAGGAAGAAAGGAACAGGAGAACTTACAGGTACCTGCAGAAAATAAGCAGCTGCCCTCTGACATCTGCCTGAAGCAGTGGGTTAGGAGCAATTCAAAGTTTGGTTCTGTCTCCACTCCTCAGAAGGATGTCAATGCACCAGAGGGTGGGAGAACGTTGGAAGTATTGGTAAGTAGCTCCCCTGAAAACCTCACTCTGGACATTCAGACACCAAGCTGATGACAGCTGCAGAGACACTGAGGTCCTCTCCTGCTTCCCTACAACGAGCAGCAGAACATCAGTGCCTCACTGAACAACTGCACCAGCGAGTTCAGAAACGATGAGTCAGTCTCCCCTAAATTAGGGGATTGCCAGTGACGTCTGGTAAAAAAAAACAAAACACACAGAAAAACCCAACAAAACAAAACAAAACAAACAAAAAAAAAACCAAAACCACAAACCCCAAGAGGCAGAAAGCAAGCGTTGTTTCGCCTCGCTGGAGCCAAGCAGGTTTTCCAGTCCCGCCTTGCTACCCGATCCTGGTGGAACACCCAGCCTTGGGCTGCGGGACTCCCCGGGAGGTGTCCGCTCCTGGTGGAACCGGGTGCCTTGGGCTGCGGGACTCCCCGGGAGGTGTCCGCTCCTGGTGGAACCAGGTGCCTCGGGCTGCGGGACATCCCGGGAAGAGGTGTCCGGTAACCTCAACCCAACTACCGAGCGCGGGAGATAAAACGGCCGGACCGGAGCCGAGAGCAGCCCCAGCCCGACGGC
>NW_008659239.1:0-208 GCF_000695815.1 Acanthisitta chloris
TGTGTGTGTGTGTGTGTGTGTGCGGGGTGATGCGGGTCCGCTCGCTGCGGGAGCTGTGTGTGTGTGCAGTGCGGTACGCGGGGTTAGCACCGAGCCCCTGTCTGCAGCGCCTTGGGAAAGATCTCTGGGATCATCGAGTCCATCCCCTGACCTGACGCCGTGTCAAACTGTGTCACTCGGTGCCGTGACCGGTCTCTCCCCAGACACC
>NW_008659239.1:238-844 GCF_000695815.1 Acanthisitta chloris
TCTCCCCCCAGACTCCTCCCGGGATGGTGCCTCCGCCGCCCCCGTGGTGTCCCTCCACTCTAGCCACCCTCGCTGTGAGGGGATTCCTAAATGTCCCCCCCGGCCCTGCCCGGGGGCTCTGGGGCGCGGTGCGGCCCTGGGCAGTGGCTCAGCGCACGCCGATGGTCACCCTCGGGCAGTGCCTGGCACACAGGTGTCCCACAGAGCACTGGTAGTAGAAGTCAGAGAGCAGCTTCAGGTTTTTTCTCTCAGCGCTCCAGTGGCTGCAAACCCGTGTCCCCTGATATTCCCACTGCTCCCACAAGAACTGCCAAAAATCCCAAGATACTTATATCTAGGGAAGTATATGAAATTCTGGAAACTCTATGCCTGCTGCAGTCAGGACCACTTCTCCATGTGAAGCCAAAGGGACGTGAGTTTTCCACAAAACCTTCGACCTCTCGAGCACCCCACGAGAGCTGCTCCTCGGCTGCCCCAGGACTCAGTGGCTGATGCTCTGCTGGAGCAGCCTCGGGACAAGCATGAGGGCCTGGTCTGAGGGACCCTGTGGAGCTGCTCACAGGTGTCTGGACGTGACCCCAGCTGAGGCCTCAAATTCCATGCTTT
>NW_008659239.1:863-22441 GCF_000695815.1 Acanthisitta chloris
CAATTAAAGCCCTATCTCCCCCTCAGCACACAGTGGACTGTAGTGTTTCACTTTGGTTGGTAGCAAGGACTGACTCCACTGAACTTTGAAGGACAGTAATGTGGAAATAAAAAGTGATGGATGCTCAAATCTTCTGTAATCCTCACAAAGCTGCAATCCTGTATCCCTCAGTGGTGCAGCCTTCTTACACCAACATACGGAGACCAGAAAGGCCATCAGAGACTGGTTGCCAAGTGTGTATTGGTCTCCGTGCAGATCTGTCTGCCATTCCACACCTGATGCTCAGACTACAATCAAATTGCCAAACTACAGCCTGAGAATATACAGAATAGCTAATCTGTGGGCTGCTCTGGCCACACTTCTGTGTCTTTCCTGCTCCATTGACCTTGATGCCACAGGGGCACTGCAGAAGTCACTGCCTCAGCACAGCCAACCCAAGGCAGTCCTGGCCAGCACTCCAACACTGAAGATGGGACTCATCCATCCTCTCAGCATGGCTCTGCAGCACCATCAGCACCACAAAGCATCCAATTTTTGTAAAATATTTCACACGATTGTCATAACTACTGTGGGTAAAGCAATCTTTGAGCCATTAGCATGTTACTGATAAATGGCTCAATGTTAATGGCAATACATGCTGGAACATACAGTACATACTGTAATGAAACAGCTTATTGCTTACCTTAATTCAGCCTTTAAAAACATGCACCTCCCCTAACTGACTCAAACCTATTATTTTAATAGCTTTGTCCTGGTTGCAAAGTCTATGTTGTGCTTTCCTGCACTGCAATACATCTGTCTTCCGTTTATCCAAAGGACAGATGTCATTCAGCAATGTTTACTCTGCATTTAATGAGTGATCACATAGCAAAAATCAACAAGGAATGGGTTTGATATTGTGGGCCATACGTGAAGAGGAAAATACACGAGTTTCAGTCACTATATCACTGTATAAGTTGCTTGAATTTTGAAAACAGGAAGAAATGAGTGCAAGGATAGTTCTCCCTTAAACTATGCTTGTTTTCTTACATGTTTATTAACTCAAATCTTCAGCACCCTGATTAGGATTCCTGACAAGACATGGTCCCAGAACGAGCACACCATTCCTCAGCCTCTGTTTTGAAACAGCTCTGGAAAATAACAGGCAGCAAACAAAGCCCTAGAAAAGTTCAGATGATATTTAGGTAGTTACATATTATTAAATTATCAGATTTTGTCCTCCCAGTGCAAATTAAAACATTTTAAAATTACATAATTTATCCTTATGACTCACTTGGGAAACAGGGAAGATTCTGCAGTTGCAGGCTGTGAAAATGAAACACTCAGGACAGGGTTCTCAGCAGGGAACTCCTGTGGCATTGCCACAGCTCTGGTGGCCCAAGGCTAACAGCAGAGCAGAGTTTGCAATGAGGAGTATCTTTTCTTGGACCAACCACCACAAATAAAAGAAATCTCCCTGCTTTACAAAACTCATCTCCCCCATTGGCCAGGCTGTTCAGTCATTTATTAGATGAAGAAGTCACAAACTCCTAATGAAATAGACACCTCCAGTTCTCCTACTGGCACTGTTTTACAACCAGCTTTTATCCAGTTCTGATCACTGGTTTTGTATGCCAAACCCTACTCTGCAAAATCAGAGCTGCCCCTAATGGAGCCATTCTTATGCCAGTTCTGCAATATGCTTTGTATTATTTTAGCATTTATATAAGGAATCAATTTGTTCTGCAGTGAAAGAGAAATGTTGAGATACGGTGCCAGATTAGGTTTTAAAATCAATATCCGGATCAGTTTCCCTAACATGTTCTCTTTGAATTATGAGTTACTACAGCCAACACAGCAACTTTGGTTTCTGATAGATTAAATGCTACTGGAGGCGCCCAGTGCTTGGATTCCTGCCTGATGAGCCTGAAACACCTCCAAAGGGAAGGTAGAGGAAGGGAACCTGTTTGGAGATTGTGCTGATTCAGCTGTAACTGAAAACCTCAGCCAAGATAGCTCCAGCAGCACCCTGAACAGCCTTTTGATGGAAATCTGTGAAACACTGCGTGTTAGGACAATGAAATGGTAAGAGGAACCAATGAGATGGCTAAAAATCTTCCCAGTCTTGGCAGGGCTGAAACCAAAAGGCACAAAGATGGACAGGCGCACGTATAATCTAAATGGCTAAAAATACCACCAAAGCCTCTGCATGTCTTTTCTTGGTTCCAGAGGCATGCAGGGTTCATTGTCAGCCTGGTACTTTCTGTGGTCCATAAAGCCCCACATTTCATTAGCCCATTATCTAATTCCTTCCCAAGACACATCAGGATGCACGTGAAGCACAACTGTTTGCTCAAGGGACAAGACAAAGCGAAAGAAAAACCTCAACCCATAAGTGAGAGACAGTTCCAGAGGGAATCCCCTGCACTGGTGTGACTGAATCACACAACCCCTTTGACTGACTTTGGGAAAACAAAAGAAAAAGCAGATTGCTCACTCAGACTGCAGAATTAATTTATGTAGTTAGCAATCCACTTTCTTGACACCTCTCTAACGGCAAGGCTGGTTTCCTTTCATGGTTGTTTGTGTCACTGGTTAAATCAGGCCACTCTGCAGTTGCACACTTGCCTTTTGCTTTGTCCTCATTCTTTGTCTGTCTGACGCTGCTTCTGCCGCTGCAATCCACACAGCTCTTCAGGTGAGATATGCTAATCTACATCTTTTCTCCTTCACATTTCCATCCTTCTTTTCAGATCTAGGAATTAAAATAGCAATTAACCCCTTACTAATAAGCGAGCAATCTCACGCTGTTCTTTATTCAAGTCTTAGGAAGAGCCTGAGACTTAAAAGTTCACTTAATTTACTGATTTAATTACTCTGTTAAGCAGGATCACATGTATTATCTTTATATTCGATATACATGAAGGAAAAAATGTCCACCTTTACATATCCCTTCCTCAGCTAATTCCTAAATGTGACAGCAAAGGTTTTACTGCTTTACCTTCAGTCTCCTGTTTCATTCTCACTGAAGCCTAACCTTCATTCATTCCAGACCCCTCCCCTTGCTCAGCACAGAACTGAAGCATGACAGATCCTCCTCTGTCGCTCTGTCAGTGGCTCTGCTTACGTAGGGGTGACCTTTCACAGCACCAAGGAGTGGTGATCTCTGCACACCATCTGATGCTCAACATGAAAAGCATCCCAGGTGCCAGTTTACTTCACATTGTGTCCCTGTCTCTTTAGAAGTCCAAGAAGGAATGTGTAAGGCATCTGCACTGGCTGCTCACCTCTGGCTCTGGTCCATGGATCACTGTTTAATGGGGCAGGTGGAAGGGAATGTCCTTGCTGTGTTTTACTAGTGTCCTTGTGCTAACAAGAAACAGAGAACTTCAGTTCGAGAGCTGCCAATCCAGCAGCTCCTTTTACATCCACATGCTAATTCTCTAATATTTGATTCAAATTTAAAAAGTAAGGCAAAAATCATGTAAACAGAAACAATAATATTTTTCTTGTTATTTAGGAAACTGAAGGAACAGTGGATGCCAGAGGGTGCATTTACTTTTTGAGGTCTAGGAAAATAACTGATCAAGATACACAGTTGGATTGGTGTGCAGCTACAGTTTTGGGTTTAGAGTTTTTTTTTCCAGCCTCCAGCATGAGCCAGGTGACTCATCCTTTAAAGGGAACTGAACAATCACTGAATACTATTTAATCAGGAGGAAGGGGACTGGGCATATATGCATAGATGCTTTACATATGGCCAGATGTATGCATGTATTTAGGAATATATTAATATTTCTCTCAGATGAAATGATGACAGATACTCATGGAACCACTGAAAGTGCTCAGTGTAAAAGAACAGCAGCAAAAATCAAGCAGGCTGAGAAAGTCATTGATCTATACTGCTCCCTTCTAAGATCAGTTGCACCACTGAGATCTATAGTGGGTTTCACGTGCTTACTGTAATTTGCAAGGTACTTCACCAATGTCTAAGATGACTACGTGAGGCAACAGGCAAATCTCATCTTAATCACGGTGCTTCTACACGTTCTCTGGTGCTGCAGATCAGCCCACTGGTAATGATGGCACGTGAGGGCTGAGAGAACTCTACAGCAGGTTTTAGAAATCCTTTGATTTCTTCTGGAGGGGGAAAGGAGTAAGCAAGCAGAGGAAGAGGAATCTGTATTTAAAACCTACGTGGAAAAATGTAGGAGTCTGCCTACAAATCCCAGACTCAGGGAAAGCAGCCTCACATCAGCTGTGACTCTCTGGCAGCACCTTTGCTTGCACTGGACATGAAGAAGGCTCCTTTCTACCAAGGGTGTGGGTGTGGAATTGTAATAGACACTTCCATAAACTGCTGTCTGCTCAAATGTCATGTTGTTGGCTTTCTGCCCCATTTTCAGCTGCAGAGAACAGCAGATGGGAGGGGCAGAAACAACGAAGATCCCTTTTTAACTCTCGGTCTGAAAAATCTCCCAAGTCTTTTCAGCCAAATAACTCATCTGCCCATTGTGAAGATGGCATTTTCTAGATCCTGCTTTGAAAATGACACTTACATACACCAAACCTAATCCTAAAGCCCCAGAATTTTAGAGTGTGGAGCAAACCAGGACTAGTTGGCTGCACAGAGGACAGCAAGGGATCGCTTGTTTGTGTTTTCAGTTGCTTCTTCATCAAATGAAGAGTGTGATATACATTATAGTTGTCTTCTAGGTACAAAGTGGAATAAGTGGAGACAAAAGAGAAAAGGTGAATAGGCATGAAAGGAGCTTAACAAAGCATTCAGCAACTGACATGGGTAGTAAGAGTGTGGAATTAGGAAGAAAGGAGTATCAAAGTATTGCTTTGTTCAGTCTGTTCAGAGATTGTTTGGCCCTTCTATGGAACAAGACAGGAAGCCAACTAAGGAAGTATGATCAGGTCCATTAATTGCCTTTAGAAATTCTTACAAACATAAGCCACTTTCTAATCACAACAAACTCAAACTACCACATTTTTAATTAAAGATTCTTATTTTCCACTGCTACCCAATAGCTTAGAAAATCACCGGTGTCATATTTTTTAGTGCCACCAACAAATGGAACACATTTGCACAACAAACCCTGCTGCTCATGCCCACAGCACTATCCCCTTGAGCACAGCTCATTGCTGCAGGCTGCAGGCTGCAGAACACCAAACTCTCAGGTGCCTCAGTGCCAAACACTTTGGTGAAGATCAGTGAATGAGCTTCGGGTTTAACTCTGTGCATTGCTGTTGCATTGTCGTAAAGATGACAAGGTCTATTTATCCATCATTTTTGGAGTCTAAGCTAACCCTCAGGTCTAGTAGGTGCAGCAAGAAATGTTCACCACAGTCAAGTGGTGCATATGAGATTAATTACAGATATGTTTCACCTGCCTCTGGACTTGGAGTCTGAGCTTACACTGAATTGTCGGAAGTATTACTCAGACTTGTAGTTTTTAAGTTTTGCCATGTAACTTACAGAACTTTTGGTACCTGGAGTCTTATGCTCATGAATGAGGAAATGTGACATGAGAGGTTGGGCTTCCAGGCTGACAAAGCAACAGAGACCATTTTCAGTAAGCTTTTCAGCATTTGCTGCTGCTGGCTCTTAACCTGCATCTGCATCAGCAGTGTTGCTGTGACCCCAGCCATTCCTGAGGGGAAAGGGTTTAAGTTGTAGTGAATTAATCACTCTGGAAATGGCTCTGTGGCCTAGGCAGAGGAGTGACACTATTTTTGTTGTGATCTGCAACAGTTTCGTGAGACTATAAGTAATATAAAGTTATATAATAACTGTGCCCTTAGCAAACTACTGTGCCCTGCTGCTGGTCACTTTATCCAAATTAAATGTGGGAGGGAGGGAGTAGAGGGAACATTAAAGTTTAAGGAGAGAGCAATACATACTCTCTGCAGTGCTGGTTCAGATCTGTGCTGTAACTGTCTCACTAGGTACTAGCATTTGGTACTTGGGCTGAAGAATCTGGAAGAATCTAGAAGGTTTTGGATTTTTTGCAGTTTAAAGGCTAAGATGTCTGTGGTGGTTTGGATGTCTGCATGGATGGTGATGACTCAACATTCAGAACTAATTCAGGAAAGGAAAACGAAGAACAGAGGCTTACTGGGTTTAACTAATATACACTTCAAGGAGCACATGGAATAAAACACTTGGTTGCATGTGTTTTCTCCTTCAGTAAATGGCACTAGTAGTTGCACAGTTCTTTTTTGTCAAAGATTTTTAAGCTGTTCTTCAACTATGAGTCTCTTTCTGTGTGAAAGTAAGGCATGGAGTGGTGTAAACAGCTTGCCAAGCAACCAGTGGCAGAGCCAAAATCAGAATTGAGATTTTCTGCCCACCTGCCTTCTTTCTATCCTTGCTGCTGAGCAAGTTACCCAACATGAGAGCTTTTCAGAGGGAAGAACAAGCAAGCAAACAAAGGAGTGAAATTAACTATAAGCAGAACGAAAATGACTGTTGTGATTATCTAAATAAGCAAAACGCAAAAAAAAAGTAGTAAAAACCACTATAAAACAAAATTAGAGATTACAGTAAAGAAGTAATTTCCATTTTAATGCATGACTGCTAATGGTGTGTTAATGATTTCCCTCATATACAGAGGGCTTTGGTCCAAAACTCTGAATGAAACCATTCATGCTCTTCCATGTATCTTTTACCAGAAGATATCCGTTCTCCTAACCCAAGTTGCTCCTGATTGTCATTCCTCTTGCCTTCCTGTTCACTGTGTGTCATTTCAATGCTGGGGAAAGCATCAGCTTGACAGCTCTGCAGACTGGTGTTGCCCCTCTGCAGGGATGGGAAGGATGTGTGGCAGGAGAAAGTTGCTACGCCAGCACTCAGCTGCTGCCTCAGCTCAGCTCTGCCCCAAAACACCCACGGGCACAGCCCCTGCCCCTTGGCTTGCGAGAGAGTCACTTAGGGACAACAGCAGTGCTGGTTTCTGTGATGCTTTTTCTGCTAGAAACTGCACTGAGACACAGTTCACATCATCCATCAGGCTGTGCTAACATGGTAACAGCTTCTAGTCACTAATGACCTGGGCTGGATTGGACTGGGCAACAGGCCATGAACAAGAAAGCCTCCATGAGCCATTACCAGCTCCTCTGAGCCATTCAAACCTCTGGAATGCTAGGGAAAAAAAGAGGCACTTTTTAAAATAAAGCTTCTCACAACTGACAGAGAAGCAGTCGCCCCCACACACACCTTATTCACTCACTGCACTGAACTGGCATTCCTTCAAGAGCTGGGAAGGGCCCAGAGCTGCTGATTCAAAGACATTTAGAATACGAACTCAAGATTTGAAGGTTTTTGTTCCTTTCTGGCTTGTTGCTTCTTTCCTTGGCTGGCTCTGCCTGCCCATGTTGAATGTCAACCAGCAGAGCAGTAGCACCTTTGCAAAGAAGTCCTGAGGATCCTGGCAAAGACATTAACAAGCATGTGAAACAAACCAAGGTTGCCACTACTCCAAAGAGTAAAAGGCTGGGTTGAAGTGCTGGAGCTGAGCGATGGAGAGGGACAAAGGGTCAGGAATCGATAAAGTTACACATTCTCATTTAAACTACAGCAGACACAGAGGTGTCTTTTTCAGAAAAGACTTCCAAACAATCCTCACAGTGCTGCCACAGCTTATTTTCAGAGGCATTTGCTTGCATCAAATACCCCTGGAAAAATTCCCGTAAGGAAACTGCCAGAATCAGTTGCTAATTGCACATGCAGAGAATCACATCTTACGTCAAAGTGGCTGTGATCAACCCAAAGCTTTTCTCAAAAAAGGCAGTTGCATTTTTATTCAAGTCTCTGCCACCTTCTAATTGACAGCTATTTGATGTTCTTGGAATGAGTAACAGCTCAGAAGTTGATTATGAATTTCTTACAAACCTGCGGTTAGGACCAGTCTAAGTGAGCAAACAGAGAAAACTGATTTGAATTCAACAAATTCAAGTCTCCCTCTTTGAAGGTCTGATGAAACTCGATCATCTTGATCTTTTGTAACTACTGAATAGCTGGGAATCTGTTTCTTTTGCAACCTGTCAGTTTGACAGCTACATTTAGAACAGGAGCTGTTTTCCTGATGATTTCCATACGAAGCTAAGTGACTGAGCAATTCATCTCTCCATTTCAGCAAGCAAATGTTGTATTTACTAAATGTAATAACATTTTCAAGGTCACTATAACAGGATGTTCACTACAATTGTTTAAATTATTAACACAACATTTTGCATCTTAAAAATAAATACAGTTATCTTAAGATGTCTTGTCAAATTCTGTAGCCACATTGATTAGAATCCTAAACAATTCCAGTCACTTCATGAAATTCATTGCAGTTTCAAGCACCTGTAACAGGGAAGAAATCTTGCCTAATTTTTTTTTGCAATGCTAAAACAGAAAGAGCACTCAGTAGTGCTAATATGAACCCTAGCATTGTCTTAATTGGGATGAGGCACACTGTAATAAAAAGATATTTAATCTCTAAAGGCTAAATCCTGTGCAGCACTCCCTGTCACACAGGCAGGGTAGGCTTCTCAGAGCAAGTATGAGAAGAGGTTTGGCTCTTCTTTGGGTTTCTTCAAGTTTCTTGCTAAATCCCACCACAACAGGGAACTGGGGAGTTGTGCAATAGACCTGGCACAATAGCCTCATTGATCTCTCAATTATTTCTGCTAAAAGAAAGAGAAATAAAGCTAGCAAAAGGCATTGGAGAAGTCAGGCTATGGTAGCTTGTGGGTGCACTATAGAAATGAGTAGCTAAGGTAGAAGGAAAGAACATCAAATGGGATTATGTCCCTGAATGATTATCCTCAGACTACTCTGACCAGTGGCAAATAATGGAGAGCTGGAGATCTATACAAATGTCATTAGACCAAGGGTTGTAATGTGATTAAGTGACGTGGCTACAGTGAAACCTGTTCCCTTGACACAGCAAAACAGATGGTGGGTTTGCACTGTTGAATCACTACTGTGCTACAAAGCAAGTGTCCAACATAAGTGTATGTCTGTGCAAGTAGGGAAGCACAGGATTGGTGTTTATTTGCATCACTGTATATTAAACTGATGACTTAAATTGGCTTCAGGAGAGTCAGGTCCTAAGACAAAACATATTTCAAAACACTGCAACAGAGCAATGAAGTCTGATCTTTCCAGCACACAAAATAAAGATTAATTCCTTCTCCCACTCTTCCCCTTCCTGATTTTCTTTCATTCCCATTCACCTTGCTTCATCTTTGAATCCTGCAGGCCAGACTGTCCCTGGCTTCTCCAGGTGGCACCTGCCAGGGAAGCTCCCTGCAGCAGCAATGGGCAGCAGCTTCTGCTCCACAGTTGTGTTTCAGGGGATCACCAGTGTCAGCCACTCTGGCTGGGCTCCAGCTGGCTATGCTAGTGCTCAGATTGCTTTTTCTGGCTATCTATTGGGCAGTCCTCTTCCCACACTAGGGCAATTTTTAACTCTTCTCTCAAGGGAAGTAGCGAGAAATAAACTTTCTTTGGGATGATGAGAGATAATGCTGTTTGCAACTACATAAAATTTTGGGGTTGTTTTTGTAATCTTAATTATATCCTGGGTAACTTAACCCAGTGGTCTCTGTGAGACAGCAGCAGCATCTTCTTCAAGGCATCATACTAGGAGAGCCAGAAAAAAGCCTGTAGGATATTGCCCCACTTCTTTTCTACTCTTCAGCCAATTAAGAATGACTGAGACACTCTCTGATGACAGGCAGAGTCTGGGTGTGCTCAGTGCAGCCACTGCAATGCAATCATAAGCAAATGGATTTTTGTTATTAAATTATAAAATTTTAGGGATAACCGAATCTTAATATATTTATTTCCAACCATCTCCCGTACATCAAAAAAACCCAACAAACCTAACACAAAAAGACATTCTTAGTGACTATATAGGACAGTATAAAGTTAACTATTTGAAATATTGGTTGTCAAATCCATAAAGGTGATTAGGCTCTTTACAGAGACACTGGCACAGGTTGCCCAGGGAGGCTGTGGATGTCCCAACCCTGGCAGTGTTCACAGCCAGCTTGGACGAGGCCTTGAGCAACCTGCTCTGGTGGGAGCTGTCCCTGCCCAGGGATCTCTAAGGTCCATTCCAACCCCTAAAATTCTATGATTCTATAGACTAATTGCAGGCATAAAATTATCATATTATGGTATGTCTGTCATCAGTCTACAAAGTGTATGAATACAATTTTCTGGTTTACAACCTTGATTTAATTTCATTTGTGAATACTAGGAAACAAGTCTCGCAATGTCATGCAACTGATGAGCAAGGCCTTGAAACACAGTGCACAAAACCGTATTCCCTCTAAATTCCATCCAGCTTCTGGAGGGCATAATGCAGTCACTGTTTGCCTTCCTTCATGGTCATATTGTTCATAGCAGTGGGAGGATGCTCCCTCATGACATATGACTGGCAAAACATCAGTGTGCATTGAAAACAGATACTCTGCCACAGTCTGCAGGCACTCTGGGTCTAGGCAGAGATGAATGGAATGAAAATGTCCTCAGCCTAAGATAGGAAAAGGGGGGAGATGGTTCATAGGCCTTCAGCACTTCCGTGAAGGCCTTCACAACATAAATAGTAAATGATGTAACAGACACACTGCAACTCATTGACAAAGCAAAGAACCAAGTCCCCAGCACTAGTCCCGAGTGATCAGCTAACAAACGCTATTTCTGTGATTGTTTTGTTTTTCTGCAGTGCTTGTAAATTCACAGAGGAAGGAGAGAGCTTATGCACAGAAAACAGTACTGTGCTTTCTGTTTATTCTGGACACAAAATAATACCCAGAGCTTCCTCTAGAAGCCTGCTGAGGACACAGACCAAAAGAAAGCCTCTGAGAGGAAGTACTGAAAAGTAAATAGGAGCACAGGCCACACTGCTGAAACACTGCAGAAAGTCAGTCAGTGTGTCAGAGTTTGGGTCTGTACCCTGAACACAAGCCTGGGAGACAGAAATTGCCATATAATTCTTTCTGCAATGTATAATTACATTCTTAGCCTCTTTGTCTTTTTTTCCCTTTCTGATAAAGAGGAAATAATTCATTTCCAGGAATATAAGTGGCTTTAATTCACTTGGATCGAGCCTTTTTTTTCCTTTTTCCTTTTTTTTTTTCTGATTCAGTGCCTGACTCAGAACCATCATTCTTATTGCTTCTGTCAGACTATTCCACATTTCCCAGTGGTGTTCACTACTGCTGTTTGGAAGCACTCTTTGTTCTTATAGTCCCAGTGCCTACTAAGGCTTTTCTTTTCATGTTCTTTGACGTTTATTCCCCAGGAGCCGGATCCTTGTGTCCTTACATGTGAGCCAAATCTCCCAATGAATTTGCAAACATGCAGGATCAGCAACTTAAACAATTTATTTGTTCTTCAGGGTTTTCTATGTTCACAGGAAAAAGGACGCCTATAGGCAAACACTGCATCACTAGGTTACATCTACTCAAAAAGGAAGCTTAGAGAGGAAGGAAGGCACAGCAGTGCGAAGTCAACGATTAAAAAACAAAAACCAGCCTTCGCAGCTTTTTTCCTGAGGGGCTGGTGGTGACAGATGCAGCTACAGGACACTGAACTTCACATTTCTTGAAATACATCAAAAGCCTCCTTCGCTGGGTTTGGCTTAGCGTTGGCAGTAATGGCTGATTCCAGCCTGTTGTCAGAATAATATAGATATTTGGATACATTTTTGAGACATCTTTCAGCTTGGATATCTATACTACATTTACATTTAGGAACTTGGAGCTTCTACTGGCCTGGCACCTCAGGCTGAGAGCACTGCCTGCTCCCAGTTACTTCAGCTTTGGTGTTTGTGTCAGAGAACTCTGTCCTGACGCATTAGAAGATGTAATATATTCAATTTATGTCCTACATAGAAGGTGAGATCAGCATCAATGACTAGATCCAATCTGCAGCGTTAATTCAAGCAAACAGTGCTGCTGACAACACGATTTCTGTGGATCAGGACTGTGTCTCACACACTTCCACATTAGACAGTCTTCAGATTTCACTTTCGTGCAGGTGTCCCTCTTCTGATGTCTGAAATGTTATGGCAAGGAGTCTTGGTGATGAGCCAAGATTTGACACTATCTGACTGTCTAATTGTGTGAAAATTTGTGGTGAGACAGGGCTAGTAATATTTTCTTATGCTGTAGAATGAAAACCTTTTCTTGTTCTCTTGTCTGCTGTGCACACATAGGACAGAGATATCACTTTGGAGTGTTGCATTTCCCAGCCAGAGACATTATTCTAGTCTTTCAGTCTGACATTTTACAGCAACACTCAACCAAATTCCCTAAGTAGTTCCTACATCAGATCCTTGAATTTGTCGATGTTAGTTCGGATTACATGTGTGTAGTCTTATGTAGACAAACCCCCAATTTACTGTGCATGTGAAACATCACATTGCTTGTCCAGATACGGCTGTGCTTAATGACCCACACTAATGCACACATATGCCTCATTTCCAGTCTGACTCTATCTGGACTCAGCTTCCTGCCATTGGAACTAAGTACATTCCAGGCGTGTATTTTTTTGAATTGTTCATCATTTCAGTGTGATAAACTTTGGCATGTGTAAAACTGGTAAGTAAGTATTTCCACAGCTGTTTTACAAAGACCTTTACCCTAATTTTATAGATTATTTAGGTCCACTGTGTTACATTTTGTACAAAAATCAGGTAGATCCATTCACAGCCATTTACACAGTTCCATTTCCTACATTGCTTTGACTTTATAGGTCATTTCCATACACAGCAGGTCCCTTTGCACACAAAAATGCATAGGATAAGGGTTTGAATTCGCAGCTAAAGTCAGAGGACACAAGACTCAGATAGTTCTGCCTCTTGCTGAGAGTATTTAGTACACTTCTTTGTTTAACCTTGGAAACAGAACACAGGAGACAGTGCCACCACCTATGGAAGATGCAGTAAGTTTCTGCCACATCAGCACTACTTTGCCACTATTCCAACAGAAAATTGTATTTTGTAGAGGCTATTTTATTCTATTGACATCATAATCGGTGTCAAGGTCATCAGTGAAAGCATCAAGCAGACAAAAAGTCTGCCACAAGCTCTCAGTTGTTTGTGCTACTGCATGTGCCTTTATCCCTGACAGCATCCTCCAAAACAGAGAGAATAATCTTTTTAAGAATAAATTACTTTAAATTCAGATAAATCCATGCTAGAACAGTGTGATGCTCTGGAATACTGAAACAGCTTGTGAATGGAAAAATCATTGGCTAGTACAAGATCAGGGCGTTGCTGCATTGTCTGCAGGAGACAGCGACGTTCAGCCTTCGGGGGATACTGCAGGGAAAAATGAATGCAGCAGGAAATCTTTCTAAACAAGAAGTTGGCTACCTGCTAAACACCATATGCATTTTATGTTGTAAAAGCTTCTCTGTATTTCTACTTCTTATTATCATTCACTTTAAGACGCTGCTCCTTCAGGTAGGAGTCACCTAAAAATAGCCTCTTCCTAAAAGAAATAAAACTTGCAAAGCCATGCAAAGAGGAAAGATTCTTCAATCAGTTTTTTTAATAGATTATATTTTACCCCTTTGGACAGTAACACTGAATATAGAATTTCTTCCACCTTATTCTGTTCTGCAGACTGAAGGAAATGCCTGTAAATTGATGTGCATTCAAAACATCACACTTGCACCTAAAGAACAGGATATTATACCACTAAAAATAAGATTCAGCATAATGGAGAAATTTTGTGACTGACAGCAGAGCACCTCTTGAGCCATAAATTCTCATTTTTAAAGGACAATAGGGACTATCAAAATCACTGTCTGAATTCCTACATAACAGAGACAATGTGATTTCACACAATAATTCCTACGTCAGTCCTCTGCCTTCTGATCTGCAGGAAAAACTTCTGCTTTACATGTCACACCCTGCAAGCAGAAGACCCAGTGGTTCTTTATCTTTATCCATGGCAATTATCAAACAGATTTACAAAAAACATTATCAGCTATAAGGCAGGATCAAATCTGAGTTCTAAACAATCTTGAACATAGATGAATCAGCACATGGAAATAATGATAAAATGGGAATATCTTTTAGAGACATTATCTTCTACTGGATGAACACAGCGTAAAATCAAACTATTTTCTATTTCACAAAGTTCCTGTAATTGGATCTTGCAAAATGGATAAATACTGTAATGGATCTGTTGCTTCATTAGCACACTCTGATATCCTACAGCACCACATCCATCAGGCTCCTCATTCCCCCTGGGGAAGGCTGCTGCAAGGGCTTGGCAGGGACGTGACTCACGCTCTGTATGATCAGCAGACTTGTGTTTTAGCCTGTGCAGTGGCTGCAAACCAGGTAGTTTGGGGCCAGGGTGCAAAATTCGGAGGGAGAACAGGTTGTTCTCCCTGCTAAGGAGACCAGTGCTAGTTACAAGTGATTTCTGATGCTTTGAATCACCATGAAGCTGTTGTAGGTGAGTATGAATGGCTGACAAAAAAGACTATACTTTGGCCAAGGGAATTTCAGGCCCATTTGTACCCTGGAAGGAAAATCTCTGATGTTTGTCTGGAAGAACCACAGCTTCATACTTCTACCCCTGCCTGCCCTTAGACAGTAAGTTAAGAAGTGTAAATAATGCTGTTATGAGTAGCTCAGGTTAGAAAACCTTCTAACAGAATTGGTAAGCCTAGTTGAACATTTCTGTCCGTGGCTTAGTTAGTATAAGAAAAAAAAGATGAGATTTTCAAAGTCCTGTGTTAATCTTAGCTTTCATCTTTTACTGCTTCTGTATTTATATGTGTTTTCTTTATTAGATCAACTTTAATTTGGAGCAGCTTAATATCTGAAACACCTTGCTAGTACCACAGAAACTTTAAACAGAAGTCTGCATCACAAAACTGGAATCAAGCTAAAGCCTGAAAATGTGATCCCTGTCTTCAAGCCTGTCTTAGCTTGTAAATATGTAATTAAGGCCTAAAGGTCGTAAGTGATGTCAAAAAAAGTTGCACCAAATAGCCCCAAAACACAGGCTGAGCAGGATACTTTCCTGACCTCGGAGACTGGAGGCACCATCGGTGCCTGTGTATAGTTTTTACTGTACAGTATTTCTTAACACACTTCATTTTGCAGAATTAATATTGCTTTGTGTTTTATTTTTTAACAGAACTGTGATTATGCCAGCAGCAACACCAGCATCATCCTCATGCTGTGAATCCCATAGTTACACTTACACTAAGGACTGCAAAGCACAGCTCACTCAGATCGGATAACTGAACCGGTGGGAAATAAACACAAAGAGCTCACTTACCATGGCAGTTCTGCAATTGCACCAGGGATGAACTTGTCTCTGTGGCTCTCCCAGCTCACGAGTCCTAGAGCATCACCTGCACCATGTGCCAGCACAGCAGCCCAACGCTGCTGCCCTTGCATTTAAACAAAAAACCCTCAGCTGAGCTCTAGCTCTTTACCTTCCCATTCACTGGTGGTTTAAACAGACATTTGATTTTTCTATTCTGTTTGCCTGTACCTATTTTTAGCAGCTAATAACTGACACCCTAGGGAGCATGATGTCATCACACTCCGCACTTACGGAGCTCTCCAAAGCCAAACCCAGACAGCAGCAGCTGTCATCATGGTGAGCTGCCTCATTAGGCAGGGGGAAGGCAGTGACACCACCAGAGCCCAGTTCAAAAGACCAAACAGGAGGGAGTTCAGCAAGATCTCAATTAAAGAATGTCTTTCTTTTGTAAGCAATCTGCAGCCAAGATATGAAAAATAGGAATCATTTTTTGAGGCCGATGAGTACTTTTTACAGTACTAATAAAAGTCCAGTCTCACTGGTAATCCTCTTGTCAGTGGCACATGTGGAAGTTGTGTGGACTTTTGGAATTAACACTAGTCCTCTACCCACATCACAGAAGAAAACTGCTAAACACTCAGTGATTGGCAGCTTTGTTAGTGATCTCAGCAGAAGGGCTAAGTGAACATGGACACTGAACCCATCCACTTACCAATATTGTCTCCCAGTGTATTTAATGATTCACCACCCTAGAAACCACCATGTGGTTGGTTATATGAGGCATTTCTAATTTCCCTTCAAAAGATGAAGCTTCATTCCCTGTAGCTCTTCTTTACACCTCTCACAGTGTCAGTTGCCTGAGAATAGCTAAACACAACTGCAGAAATACTCAAAAGGAGTTAACATTCCTTGTAAGATGCTACCAACGTTTCCTTCTATCTCTTAAAATATTCTCACCTTCCACAACTGCATTATCTTTTCTACCATAACTCTGTTCCAATGTCTAATCACATTCATCCTTCCACTGACAAGTGCACTCAGGTTTGTTTCCACCTCTGCTCCTTCCACTTCATAGACCCCTAGGTTATGGATGAGGTTATGATTGAACCCAAAGGGTATGGCTTTGTATTTACTTATATGACATTACCAGCAAGCTGGTAAAAACGTTAGCCCTAATTCTTTTTGAACAACAACCCAGTCTTCCTCAGCATTGGCAATACCTGCCAATGTTGTCCTACTAAGGAATTTCACCTCAACACACTGGTAAATAAATTAAATACAACAGGTCCCACAACTAACCCCAGAGCAACATCACTAGTAGCAATTTTCCAGCCTTTTCACTTTCTTTTGAATATTATTTTTAGACAGCTCTTTAGCCAGCTCACAATTTGTGTGTTCACCCCATCATTCCCAAATTCCGGAACAATTTGCTGTGGGATATCAGTTGCTGGAATCTACATGGAGGAAGCTCACTTTTATTGCTCCTCAGGAATCAATTATCATACTGAAATATGCTGAACATTTTGATCTACCTTTGATAAAACAATGCTGTAATTTATTCCAAAATAGGTCCACACTTCCTATTTTTGAGTCATGGGAAAAAACCCCAAACAACAAAACCTAACCAATCAATCAACCCAAACCTTCCCAGAGAGCCCTAACAAAACAAAACAAAACAAAACAAAACAAAACAAAACAAAACAGAACAAACAGGCTCATGACAAACCCATTACCTCAGTTTCTTCAGCATTCTGGGAGTTATCTGCATCACCTAAATTTGTCTTACCAGTAAGCCATGCTCCCATGCCAGCAGCCATAACTCCTTGTGCATCATCATCATCATTCTCATGATAGAATTACCACTGCTCTCATCAACTGTACTGATAACTGAGGCTAAACATTCATTTCATACATGAGGCACAACTACCAAACTGTTTATCTGTATCTCAGACCTTGTATGAGCCACCCCAGTTCCTTCTTATTTCAAATAGATGGTGTGTGCAGTACAATCCAGTACAATCCACCGTGGTTTGTATGTGCACACAAGCTCTAAGAGTTGTTTATGCAAATGACAAGTATCCATGCCATGTCCTACCCAGGAGTACCAATTACTGAAGCAACTGTGTGTGATATTTTCATTTAGGAATACGTAGAATCAGAAAATCATAGAATGGTTTGGGTTGGAAGGGACCTTAAAGACCATCTGGTTACTACTCCCTGCTATGGGCAGGGACACTTTCCACTAGACCAAGTTGCTCCAAGCCCCATCCACTCTGGTCTTGAACACTTCCAGTGACAGGATCATACCATAGATTCGGTTGGAAGGAACCTTTAAAGCCCATCTAGCCCAATCTCTCCTGCAATGAGCAGGGACATCTTCACCTTCAAAAATTCTTGTAAAATATTTTTTTCTCCATGCACAATTAAACACTTGGAATTTACCTTGGATTTTGTTCATTCTTAACTATGAGACAGCAATCTCCTGGGGCAAAAATCTAAACAAGGATATTCTAAATCTCCTTAGCATGTTGGACACACAGTCTCTCAAAGCCCAAGATAAAAAGGTCCCTTTCAAGTATCAAAGATGATGTTCCCTAGAGAATCATGCTGTGCTGCTTTTGCCTTTTCCTTTGAAAGGCTGTGTCAGGGAACATCCAGCACGTGACAGATACCAACGAGTCCCCAAAGCTGAGCTGATGTCAGAGGGATATATAAAGGGTCTGTCTAAACACAGCTGAAAGGCTTGATACGAGCCACAGTGTAGGAGCACCCACATCAGACCAGTACAGGGGAATTGCTGGCACCAGAGATGATGGGATGGCACAGGAGTAGGCCCAGGGATGGGGAACCACATTGGTCACCAACAGTTTTGCTGTAGAAGAGCATGTTTACAGCTATGATTGTTTATTCTCTCCTCCCAGGGAAAATGTATATCAAAAAAGACTGGAAAGACCAGTAAAGCTTCACAATGGTGCAATGAGCAGATTTGTGTGTGTGTGTGTTGGACATGTTTAGCACCAACAGAGATACAGAGTGTGTGCATTGTGAGGGCTCAGATTAATTGATTGTGAATATGCATCAGGGAAACAAATTTTCCCTCCACAAAACACACATCCATGAACACTGTTAGTGGATTTTCCATTGAATTCGTGACATTTCTCAACCACAGGGTTGAGGATATTTTGTGTCTCTCTGTATAATTTTCCAAAGCAATTTATTACAGTAGTTATATTTAGAAGTAAAAGTCAACTTGCTAGAAGTTTAAAATGCATTTCCCTTTAGCTGTCTTTGCCACCCCTTTGCTCATTTTTTACTAGTGTTTGAGGGTTCACTGAACAAGTCTTGCTTTATATATTTAAACCATTTCTTTGGTTTTGTTTCTGTGCTCTTCTCCTTGGGATTTTCTTTAAGTCAAATTTTTTTTAATGCATATTCACCCTTATTTATGTAGGCAAGAAAATAATACTCAGATTCCTAAATCCAAAATTAGCTTCATTCTTTTGTCATCTCCAAGACTGAATTACCATCCTGAATAAACATCTGTTTCCTTGCTCAATTCCTAATTTTTCAGTTTTGGGGGAATATATCCACTATGACTTTGCTATTCCATGCTAAGTATGAGGGATCTAATTTCCTAATTTTCCAGCTGAAGACATCTCTACCCAGTGTTTCTAATTTTTAATTTAACTGAAATAATTTCTCTCTCCTCTGTATGATGGAGTGCTGTAGGACCAAAAGGGTCAGTTAAACAACCAACCTTACAACCAAAACTGACAATGAAAAAGGACCTGTTCGCACAAGAATGCAAGATCAAGTCAAACAAATCAAATTACAGAATCATAAAATACCAGGTTGGAAGGAGACCCCAAGGATAATCTGGTCAACCTCTCTTGGCAAAGGCACAGTCTAGACAGAATGGCCTAGCACCCTGTCCAGATAAATCTTAAAAGTATCCAGTGTTGGGGAATCCACCACTTCCCTGGGGAGATTATTCCATTGTGATTGTTCCCATTGTGGAAAATTTTCCTCTTGTGCCCAATTGGAATCCAGAAGAAACTTGTACCCATTACCCCTCATCTTCTCTGTGTGACTCCTTGTAAAAAGGGAATCTTCATCTTCTTTGTATCCACTCTTTCAATTCTGGAACATGGTTATAAGGTCTTCCATAGGCTTCAAAGCTGGACAAACCCTGTTCCCTCAGCCTTTCCTCACATGGCAGCTTCCCAGTCCTTGATCATTTTTGTGGCCCTTGTCTGGTCCCTCTCCAGCCTGCCCACATCTTTTTTGCACAGCGGTGACCAAAACTGAACACAGTATTCCAGGTGTGGCCTGACAAATGCTGAGTAGAGTGGGACAATGACTTCATCTCTGCTGGTGATGCCCTTGTTGACGTGACTCAGCATCCTGTTGGCTTTCTTTCCCTCAGCAGCACACTGGTCACGTAAGCTGAGCTGCTTGTCCACAAGGATCCCCAGGTCCCTTTCCACAGAGCTGCTCCTCAGCTGGGTAGGTCCCAGCCTGTGCTTCACTCCTGCATTATGTTTCCCCAAGTGCAAGAACTTACATTTGTCCTTGTTGAACTTCATAAGGTAGAAACACTGGTTTTAACTCTGAGGTGAGTGCCCACCCTTATGTCAGAGACCTAGACTCTGGGCTGGAGTCTTACAAGGAGTGTGCAGAGCCCTTCTCACACACCCTGGTGTGCAAACTCTGGTGCCCTCTTGATCCCTGTCCACAGCACTCCTGGTCACTGTGCTCCCCGGGGCAGTTTCAATCTCCAAAGGCTGCTCCTGAGAGATGCCAGCTGCTGGTGGAGCTCTCTGCTCTTCCTTGGGTTTCCCTGGCTCCAGGATTGCCCCCTGTACACCTCAACCTAGTGCTGAGCCACAGGCTGTACCATTGCCACAGATATGTGCCTCACTGACTGAGTATTTACACTGCCAACCGGATTTGAAATATTGCACATACTTCCTGGTGACATTATCAGCTGAATTTGATCTCCTTCTGTAAAAAGGGCCACTTAATAGGAGGAAGAAGTTTCTTCTTACTCCTTTATTCAGGGACGGTGAATGCTTATGCAAGAACTGGTGATGAACGTCAGCCAATGTCAGCTTTCTTGTACCATGAAACGTATTAATGTCATTGTCCCTCAGCTCATTTAGTCTAAAAATAGCTTCCTATTACTATTACGTTAAATCAGAACAGGTTTTTTTTCTGGAGATACAGACAGGAAAAAAGCTGGTGCTTATATTTTTAAGTCCTGGTTGCAGCACTGAGTAAAACATACAGTGAGTATCAGGATCAAATCATAGCATCTGTCTGTAAAGATTTGTTGGTATAGAGCTGTCACCCACACAGCTCCTTGTCTGGTATTAAACAAGACAAGTGCAACAGAGAAACATGAGAAGTGTTAATAGTGCTGCAAGTCAGCTGCAAAGGACAGAATTCAACAGATCTTCTGAAGCTAGGCCCTGGATGCAGAAATTTCAGTAACTGCATTTGAAAAAAGTATTTTTAGCCATAAATAAAAGTTTTTAATTCTTTTTGAGTTAAAAAAAATCAACTATTTTAATGAGAAGTGAGATTTTACATGTATTCCTTTTCAAGTAAATACTGATTTCTCATTATATCAGGCATCACACAAAAACTATTGCTCCTGGTTTGGTTATGAACTCTTCTCTCTTTTTCAGAGATTTTATTGAACTAAACAGCACAACTTTTCCAGGGACTTTTGTAAAAGCCAATCCTGATTAGAGAAATAACCTCTCGTCTCTAGGAAGAAACATAGCAGAGTCCTTGAGTGAGTCTGACTTTAGACTCAGTTACAAATGCAATGCACAGACCTAAGTTCCTCTCTTCCACTGAATTTGTCCTTCGAACTATTCAGCCTCCACACACATCTGTATGCCATATAAAGAACAGAAAGAGAAGCCTGAGGGGAAAATGGAAGTTTCCCAGGGTGATGGCATGCAAGGAGAGAACATTATCAGTATTAGGTTTGCAGTCCTAGGTACAAAGTTGCCTTTGCAGTGGCCCTGCATGGACTGTGTTTAATCCCAACTCAGGGGCTTAAGGCAGGGAGTTAGTTTACCCAAGTCTCCTACATAATCAGTGAAGAGTGTTAGGCTCCTCTGGAGGTGCTTCAGAGCAGAAACTGTACTTGGGGATTCTGAATTACTTTTTGAAATAACATCCTCTGCCTTAATCTCTCAATAGCCCAGGAAAAATTGCCTTCCTCATTTAGGCACCTACGTTAGGATGTAAGGTTGGGCAATAGGAACTGCCTTACACCT
>NW_008659239.1:22455-28038 GCF_000695815.1 Acanthisitta chloris
TTACTGTCACAAATTTTGCTCAAGCTAGAAGTAGCAGATTTTATCAGTGCACTAACTGGTTCAACCACAGTCTTTCCTGCTCTGAAACTTCTGGTTGTTTGCATGCCTAAACAGCATCTCAGTCTTTGATCCCCTCCAGGGAGCATGCGCTCTTAAACTGGGCTATTTTTAGTTCCTCCTCTATGACCATCTTCTCCAAGATGAAAGAACATGAGATGATGATGCCTATGTATGTTTGTGAACTGCTTACATACTGATGTGTGAAAATCCCTATACAGGAGTATCAAGCTTTATTTTTATAGTTAGACACATAATATGGCTGTTAAAGTCTCCTGTATCTCACCTGAATATCAGATTATTTACTTTTTGTAATTTGTCACACTTTGATGAAATCAGTTTCCCATTTCTGAGAAGACAGCACACTGATAAATAAAAGCTCCAGTCTACTGCTTGCCCTCCCTCCTGTGATTTGAGGGCACTGACACATTTCCTTGTAACAAGAAGTGACATGGAAGACAAGGCTTAAAGTTTTTGAAGTGAAAAATTGTGATAAAATTCTCATGGAAGAGTCAGTACATTATGCATGTGATTCCCTGCACATGGAAACAGGTTATATAAATTATCACAGTCTGTTTAGAGGTTGGAATGGACCTTAGAGATCATCCAGTCCTAACCCCCTGCCATGGGCAGCGACACCTCCCACCAGAGCAGGTTGCTCAAGGCTTCATCCAACCTGGAATGAACACTGCCAGGGTTGGGGCAGCCACAGCCTCCCTGGGCAACCTGTGCCAGTGTCTCACCATCCTCACAGTAAAAAACCTCTTATTATCTAATCTAAATTTCCCTCTTTCAATTTATACCCATTAAGTCTTGTCCTATCATTGCAGCTCCTAACAAAGAGTCCCTCTCCATCTTTCCTGTAGTCCCTTCAGATACTGGAAGGTTGCTATGAAGTCCCTGATTATATATATAGACAGCAAAGAGTGTAATCACTGCTTTGGGATCAGAGATCAAAGCCAGGATGCTCCAGCAGCTTGGTTCCATGTCTCTCAGAGACCCTACTGGGCCCCTTGGATCTGGATCCAGCCTGCAGGTTACAGCATGGACCACTATGGACTCTTTTAAAAGTGACCCAATCACAACAACTGGGAGGTACTCGAGGGAAGGCAGAGAGAAACCTGGGCTTAGGTGGCTGTTCATGAAACCCTGGGAGTATTCTGTCCAGCCATCCTGCTACATAGGAAATTCTGCTACACTTACTGGGGTAGTACCTCAATACCTGTTTGGATTACTCATGGTTCTGGGACACGAATCTGTCTGGAAATTTTGGCAGGAATTTCGTAGGAAACCACAAGGTAGGAAAATCTGAGCCTGGGTCTCGTGTTAAGGGTTCTTTTAATTTCCTTCCTGGATATATCATCACCATCTGAAAGACTACTAGAAATTAAAGTCCAAGCCATGATCAAGCTCAGAGCCCAGACCTGGGTTACAAGATCTGGGTCTGTTACCACGCTGCTCACTGATCCCCTTTTCTGTAAAATAAGGCCATGATATTGACCTTTGTTATGAAACACATTGAGACCTGTGGATGAAAACAATTAAATAAAAGCTATTTATTATCATTTAGGTTGGAAAATACCTCTAAGATTGTCAAGTCCAACCTTTAACTTAACACTGCCAAGTCCACCACCAAACCATGTCCTCAGGTGCCACATCTACACATCATTTAAATACCTGCAGGGATGGTGACTCCACCACTGCCCTGGGCAGCCTGTGCCAATGTTGGTCAGACCACCCTGTGAGGCAATTCTTCCTAATATTCAATTTAAACCTTCCCTGATGCAACTTGAGGCCATTTCCTCTTGTCCTATCACTTGTTACTTGGGAGGAGAGACCAACACTGACCTTTCTACAATCTCTTTTCAGGCCATTCGGTACTTTAGTGCTGCTTAATAAGAGACCCAAACTTTACTTGAAACTCAAGTCTCAAAGTCCGTTGTCACTGGAGCATCATCATCTGTGTGTCACTGTATTTCTTCAAAGCTGCCTTTTGCTATTTGAGAATTAGAATGCCTGAACATAGAATCACTATTGGCTCTCAAAACAGTTGGGTTTTACTACAAACTAAATGAAGATGAAGCAGATTCAAATGGACAGTTCTAATTTCAAGCTGATTAGATTTTATAAAGCCATTCATAAAATTATTTAGAGTATATCCTGTGTTTCTGTAAGCCCAAAACTATTACCCTCCATTCTGTAAGATTTCAGCTGCTTCTTGACAACCCTCCTGCTCCTCTTGGATGGCTTTTAGTCTTTTTTTAAACCTCTTTAATAGGCAAACTGAATCCTGCCTCTTGACAGCTTACCAACACACCTAAAACAAGAAAGTATATGGGCTGAATGTTTCTTTTGTTATGAGCTTCAGATCAAGCCTTTGATGAGAAAAACACATTCTCTTTTGAAAGCTGAAACACTTCAGCAAATACTGGTGCAATATATCTGCTTTATTATAAAGAAAAGTCTCTTTCAGAAGGGGCTTTGAATTCACAGCCCCAATCCAAACTGTGCGTCACAGTCTGAATTTCCTAGTCTGATAGCACCACTAAAATGCCTCCCAGAGACTAAATTGAGCCTTACTCCAGGTTTGTGTGGCCAGCAGAGAATTATGGAAACCCCACAGCAGAGCCTAATGGCTCTAACAGCTTCTGTGCTAACTCCCATATTCCTTCCACACAGAAGGTAGCCAGGGAAAGGAGCATTCCTCGGAAACTAGTGTTTCAGAGGAAGATGAAAGAATCCCCATCCAAAGTGGGCGATGCAGAGGTGGTCCAGCTCTGAATGATACTTCTTTTTAACCTCCATTGAGCATTAGTGATTACAACTCTAAATTTCTAACTTGTTTTATGATGTTCTTACTACATTACATCACACTGCCTGGTGTATAAAAACAATGGAATGAAAGCCTCTAATTTTAGCTGTCATAAGTTAGAGAATAAATGGCAGCAGAAGCTTTCACTTGTAATTGCAGGATTTTAGGTAGCTACAGAAAAAAACCCTTATCTTTTCTGTATGTGCACAAATGCTCAACAATTTGAGAAACTGCAAGAAGTTGTGTGTGCTCAAGAGTTAATGGTGAAGGTGTCACTCTGCTCAGAAATAGAGCCAACTTTTCCGTGTCACATTCAGCTTATTAATAACCCAATTATTTCTGTCGCAATGGCACATGTCTCTCTGCTTCTTGTTATTATTATGCAACTGGAATAGCTTTCAGGATCACTTTTGGCTGAGCTTGAACAGGTAAACTATAAAATTCAGCTAGAACTGAGTTTTGTGCTGAAATGCTGCTGCAGTTTACCAGATGAATGCTGAGTGACATAGAGTATGCAATTATGCAAGAAGAGTGTTTGCAACAAGCCATCTTGGAAGTACTTTCATTTGTGAGAGGATTTTTTTCATCTTCTGAATCTGAACACTTTGAAAAGCCTGTAATCAGCTAATAGAGCCAAATCTGCAATTCTTAATTCTGAATATCTTCTATAACGAAATGAGCTCCTCAATTCTTGTGATTAACTCGCAAACAAAGCCAAATACAAGGAGCTGGTTCAGAAAAATCAATGCAGGAAATCATTGCCAGATTTCTCATAAATATTTCTGCCTTGGAAACCACTGGAATTTACACTCTCTTTATCACAAGTTGTATAGGGCTGTATGCAATTACAGCACTTCCTACATAAAATAACACAGATCTGGGTAAAATCTTGCATAAATGGATATAAAAATTATATTCAGCCTCCTGGCAAATTGCCAAAGTGTCCCTGATGCTTGGAAAATAGTGCATCGATCTCATCTATCTCTGTGTTTGCACGTGTATGACAAAGCTGCTTTGTTTAGATGTGTATTTTCATGACCTTCAAGCTCAGGGTAATGTATTTTTTATTCTATTCAGTATCTTCACACAAGGATATCTACAATCATTATAAAAAATCTCCAGTAGGAGAAGTGGGGAAAAAAAAAGGGACTTCAACTGCTCAGTTTCTAAATTAAGCTACATCTGAAGTTAAAAATAGCCCTTCCGACTGAAGATGCTATGCTGCCTGAATTTAAATAGCCTGTCTCAGTAACATTTATTGTGCTCTCTGCTGCTGGAAAAAAATGCCTTCTATAGGGAGGTTACCTTTGTTTTATGTCCAGCTTCACTTCACCTAACGTGACAGAATTAATAAAGGATGTCAGTGTTCTACCTGGGGATGTGTGTCAATGTTCCCTCAGAGACCTCTCTCAAATTTTACTAAATAGACCTAAATCTATGCACGTGTAGATGTGTGACATTTCCTTGCTCCTGCTGCAGATTTTTCTGGGAAGATCTGTGGTAAGAATATGTTGCCTGAAATGCAATCAGATTTCTACCATACACGTCCTAAAAGTGTTCGTGCCCATCCCTACCAACCTCTTTTGTTTTCATTCACTTACATATGTGTGTGTCTGTATATATATATCTATTTCTAGATGTTTCACTGCTGATTCTTGATAAAAAGAAGTATGAAATGCAATTACACACAGTCTATGTGAAATGGTTTACTCACCGTTTTTCCCCAAAGCACTGAATGAAAAGGAGTAGAAGATGTAACCCTTTTCTTCCTGGGCCTAACACAGAGACAGCATAAGGATACCAATCCTATCCATTTTCCTGCTGTGATCAGAGGCTGAGTGGTCAGACCCAAGTGAAGCAAGGCTTGCTTGTGCTACTCATATAGTAACTCCAGCACTGCCTTTATATTACATGCAGATCAGAAAGGTAAAAATTCTTTCATGCCACCCTGACCCTTCTCACCAAAGCAGCTAAGTTCTTTCTAAAAATTTTTAGTGCTCCAATCAGCACAGTTTGAAGTTTCCAGCACTGTATCCATGCTCACCCCTGGGAAACTGTTAATTTTCCTCCGTATTCATTCTAAATTTACTGTGCCTTAATTTCAACACTTTATGAGATTAAAATTAATCAGATTCACTTTTACATTTTAGGCAAGAAAATAAGCAAGGCATAGCTCTAAGTGCAAAATGAAACTTGAATCTTGCTACATTGAGACAATTCTGCTTTCACCCTCTTTGTTAAATTGAGTATTTTATATGAGCATTCCCAAAGGAACAGCACGGAAAGACTCAGGAATAAGTAAATGAAAGATGAGATGGATATAAGTACTTCTCTCACCCCCAAGCAAGACTTTCACATTGCAGTCAATTTGTGGACTAAAAGCCTGAAAGATGCCCAAAAGCTTTATAAGCATTAATAATATGTGCAGTGATGTAAGCCAGAGGCAATGATCTAAATTCTGCACTCCTTAATTGAATAAAACACCCATCGAAGTCACTAGGAATTGCAGTCAATTAGGCTGCACAGTATCTCAGGTCCTCAGCATCTCACATGATGTTACTGCATGGCACCTACGAGTAGTTTTGTCTCGGGCAGTGTTTGCAAGCTGCAAACCTGTGAGTGCAGACAGGGCTGGAACAGCCACACACAGTTCAGGTGTGTAGTTGCAGTGGAAGAAAACTGCAGCCATCAATCCCCACCACGTCCAGGCAGGA
>NW_008659239.1:28054-44470 GCF_000695815.1 Acanthisitta chloris
GTAAGGCTGCTTTGCTTTGTAAGCCTCAAAACAGCAAGGGCAGACATGTTATAGTGGGACTGAACTGAACTCAAATTGTAGACGAAATGGTAAATAAAATAAAATCCTGATGAAATTTGATGTGCAGGTCCATAGCCTACCACAGTAATGTGACTTCTCTAAGCACGTTCACCCCAGTCACAGCTGTTAATTACTCTCCAGTAAACAGGTATGCGTATGGCAGAGTCTGATCACAGCATGGGATAGTTTACACAAGGTAACCTGTGCCAGGACCTACAGGGCTCTGCGGCTTCAGCAATTATGGAGTGTCCTTTGCTGTCATAACCCTTACTCTGCTTTATCACCAAGCACAAAAACCAAGAGGCATACATGCTGCCTCTGAGGAACGGCAGAGGAATGAGGGTCTGTGTGCAGCACTGGCACTGCAGCTGGTTTAGGATCACTTCTGCTGCTGGGGGAGACAGGACCATGTCTGCCAGAAACCATTCGCATTGCGCTGTGTCATGAGCTTCACAAAAGCACATAATAATGCATGTAATGAGTCTCCAGAATCACGTTTGTGAGGCCTGGAGAATGTTTCTCTTTCCCAATGTGAACTACTGAGTCATCCTGTTCATGTGAGACAGACTGTATTCTCTTCCCAGAGAGCTCCTTTGAATCACTATTACCACCAGATAACAGATGTTGCTCTCCAGGAAAGTTTTTCATACAAGCTCTTATGATCATGGGGATTATTTCAACTTGACCTTGTAACTACAGCAGAAAAACAAGATGAACTGGGAGGTCTCAGAGGGCTCTGTGCTGCAGTACTTTGCATATCTAAGTAACTAGGCCTTGAACAACACGACTACTCAAACACTACACAAAGAATTACAGAAACATCCATAGTCTTAGAAGGTAAATATTACTTACTCACTGCTTACATAGGGGAAGAAACAAGCCCTGATATATCTAATGGACTTATCTGATATCATGCAACAAATATGTAACAATTCAGGAATAAGTCATGCAATGTTCAAAAGCATCTAAGTCTCTCCAAATCTTAGAGCCTACAGATGTGCAATGAAACTCAAGTTACATCATTTGAAAATAAGACTAAAACTATAAATTGGAAGCTTTTAGCATAGTGCCTTAAAATGCCCATCTTCTGTCAACCACTTCTGTTTTAAACCACAAGACATTTTCTCTCTAATTACTTGTTCAAAGTGAACCTTAATAGGCACTTTAAAAGAGACATTGAAAGTGCTGTAATACATTCCAAATTTCTGTCTTCCCTAACTGCTTCTGGTCAATCCACTTGCCTTCTGTGTGCCTTTGCTATGTTCCTGGGTTGCAGCTTTGGATGGTAGAGCATGTTTCCACCACTCTTTTTTCAAAAATGCCAGTAACTGGCAGTTTACAATCAGACTATTAGACTACATTGCAACAATTCCTGTGCCTTCTGGTGCCACTTTAACTATGTTCATGCAATTAAATTATTCTCTAATGCCCTGAATACACACATATCATGGTTTCACATCAGAGTTTTTGGAGTTACATCACCAGACCCCAGAAGTAATAGAGATGTTGTTATTCATAGCAGTGGACAGTCAGGTAATGCAATAACAGCTTGGATTCCAAACAGCAGCAACAGAACACAAAACCACAGGGCTTTGGTTTGAGAAAAATGAATTAGTAAGTTTTTCATCCAGTGGTCTCATTAATCACTGCAGTTACCAATTAAAACTCACAGTATTTCTTTAAGAGAGATACTGTTCATTAAAAAACCCCACAGAACAAAAAACAAAAACGTAATCTATGACAGATCATGGATAGGTGATGTCTGTCAGATGAAATAATCTATCAGATCTCAGGAGAACTGACCTCTAACAGCAAAGCCCACGGTGCAGACTGAGCTGTCCAGAGCAGTGATAGTACTAAATACTGTTATCAGTACTGATTTGCTTTGTCATGCACTTTATTTAGAAACTATTGTGCACTCAATAATTATTCACCTTCATTTATTTTTTTGCCTTCTGTTTCTCAAGGGATGAGGACTTTGGGCTACTGAGTGTTTTTATACATTCTTGCACTTATCCAGCATGTCTCAATCTTTCCAAGATAAGCACTGCTTCTCTTTTGATCAGGCACTGGAACAGGTTGCCCAGGGAGTCACCATCCCTGCAAGTGTTTAAGAGGTGTCTGGATCTGGCACTGGAGGATATGGTTTAGGGGTTACAGCAGAGTGGCAGGTTAATGGTTGGACTTGATGATCTTAGAGGTCTCCTCCAGCCCTGATGATTCTGTGATCCTAATGTGTCTTCCCATTCATGAGTATCTGCTCATTTTCCAGCCTGTGCCATATTTTCCCATCCTGGTCTGAAGCCTGACTTTATGTCACTGGATCAATTTATGCTGTTAATTATTCCTCTTCTTTTCAATGTATTTGAAACTACAGGATATACAAACAACAGGAATTCACCACTGCAAAGTTTCCAGCAATAGACAAGGCATTAAAAGGGCCAAATTGCTGAACAGTACAATATTTACCCATGACACAGTGTATTTCGAGCTGTAGAGACATTCAAGTGTCTATCCAACTCATCCTCCCCAGCTTACCACCCCAAACCCTGCATGCCAGCTTTGCCAAGATGCTCCAGGAACCCTGTCTGTTCCTGCCCTGCTGACTGGAGCTCTCTACCACTTATTTGACTGCACTCCCACTTGGAGCACCACTAAAACCACTGAGCTCCACCCAACCTCACAGCTCTCCTTCACTGCTCCTTGCCGTTTGCCTCCTGAGTTCTCAGACATGTTGCTGTAGAATTAGAATTGCCAATCTCCTGCATCACTCCTCGGAGCCACAAATACCTTGCCCTAATTGCTGACAGAGTTACCCTGTGAACAATTCACAATGCAGGCTCATTCCCTTCTCCCCCTTTCAGCTTCTCTCTCTCTGTCCCACTGTCTGAAAGTAAATGCTATTCTCTGCATAATACAGCCATGGAGCATTTTCAGGTTGGAAAGAGAGATGGAGAAGCAGATAGACTCACCATCTTCAACAGGAAGATTTGCCTCTGAATCTCTCAGTTGAAAACCTATTTTACAAATTAACATGCCTTATCTAGTTGTCATCAGGTTATTTTTCTGTCCTAAGACACCACCTAGAATAATACAAAATTATCTTCTTGTGGCTTTGCTTCCCAGATGACTAAAATTGGTGGAATCATATGGAATGCTGATAAACATTAGATAATGCTAAATTGTCTTTGAGCTTACTGATTTTTTTCCCCTACAGTGTAAGCATTTAATATTATTCATACCTTAAACTGTTTAGAAGTGATATCCAGCACACAGATGTCAAAAAACAGCACCAATTTTTGGAAAGAGGAGACAGGTCTACTTTGTGAACAAACATGTTTTCTCAACAGCCTGATGAAAAGATCGTTTTTGCCTCAGACTTTTAAAATTGTCACTCTGAATTCTCTTCTCTCTCAGGCATACACATCCAGGCTCACTGCTGTGCTCCCGTTGTTTTGATAATGCAAAGCTATCACAAACACATCTGAACACATAGTAACATCTACAAATTTAGCAACTGGAATTCACCATGCTAAATTAAATGCACCAATGTATTTTTCTATTGGGGAAAAGTGTGAGTCAAAAATTACACTCTGTATGTATTCGCAGTAAGCAGGAACAGAGTGAAGTAAATATGTGCTTCATTCTGGTTAATATACGTGGTGCCCATCAGGACATGTCAGGCTTCCAGGATGTGAAGCACATGTGTAGGTGCACATATATTAGGCAGAAAATAGGAATTTCGATGAGACAGTTACTGATTTGAACCCCTTGGCAATTCCACAGGAAAACAATACAACCACCTCATCACTTGTCCCTCTCTCCCAGGAAACCAAACACGGAACTGCACCAACAAAACATACTTTGGGTGGGCTCAGAGTAATTCTAACATGGTTCATTTAAAACAACAACAACCAAAAATGAATCAAACCACCCCAAACCAACTACTTCAGTTGTATATGTCACAACCCAGATTGCACGCAAATACTTCATAGAAACTTCTGAGTTATTGGGAACTTCTGAATAGATTTTTTTGGCCTCTTTTCCTATGTATTATTTGGGTGCCCTCAGATGCAAAGGAACAAAATTTGGGCCCATTCTGTGAGACACTTATCACCAACAGCACACACTGCTGGTCCCAGGACCAGAAAACATATCTGCAGTCTGGGGGCTCTGTTTTCCTCATTGCCCACAGGTGAGTTGTCCTGTGAGCCTGCAAGTGGCTATTCAACGGACAGAATTTAGAAACAACAGGAGCGCAATGTGTTCAGCATCCTATGGGACAGGACTCCACTCTGAATGTTCAGTTTCCAGCTGATGTGGCCTATTCTGTACAGCCAGTACAATGAAGACTATTCAGAACTCCCCATTTGCCTGAGAGGCAACAACAGTTAATGCTCTGCAGTCTGCACTACAACACTCTGTGGGCTTCTTGCTTTTAATTAATTCTTCTGAAAATATTTTGGGGATGAGTGGATGTATACAGTGATGGCAGTGGTGAGAAAGGCTGTGGGATTCATAACTACCAAGAGAATAAAATCCTGACCTGCCTTATATGCAGCACTACTGAGATTTCCTTGTTCGAATTAGGCAAAACCTCTCTGCTATTACTAATTTCAAGGTCAGCTATGCATATAACAACCAAGTAATGATGCTCAATGCTTTGAATAAATGCAGACAGGGCTGTTAACGAAATAGAAAAGAAAAATCCTCACTTACCTCAATAGTTGTAAGCTGTTATTTCATACTCTGTAAACTTTCCCTCCCTTCTAACTAAACAAAAGTTCTGCAATCTTGATGCTGGAATAGCTCTCAGAAACATACTGCAGAATACCAAAAAAGAGAAAGCCTATGTTGTCCTTACTAGCAGGCATCTCTCCAGGGATGATTGGTCATTACCCTGGCAACCCTCACAAATGGCAAATGACGTAAAGAGAGTGGGAAAAAAAGCCACTGAGAGCAGAAAGCACTATATGCATTATAGATAGTTCTGGGAATCCATGCTCATATATGCATTAAATGGCTTCACAGGAGCACAGGGACCTTCCATTTTGCAGAGCTGCTTGCTGAGGTGAATAAGAAACTTTATAATTTTTTTCTTAATCAAAGCATTGGGAGCATCTCTGAGTCTTTAATTGAAGCAAATTGGGGTTTGATTATTTTAATAATTCAGACACTGGGTTTATTCTCTTTGCTTTCTCTCCATTCTCTTAAAATTTTCCATTAAAACAGCTCACAGTCATATTCAGACAACACTGGATGTATTTTTCATTACTCCTTTTCACTTTACTTATTGTTATGTAAAGTTGCTTATTACTCTATTTATTCACATTAGCTCTCATACTCTCATTTTTACCTAACAATGCTTTTGTACAAATTATACAACAGTTGTGTTTATGTCATCAAACACATTAGCAGATGTATTTAGTGTCACTGAGAACTACCCTCTGCCTGAAGAGGATGTGATTCTAGCCAAACATCAGAGAACAAATTAAATAGCATTTTGTTATTTTTGCACAGCATGACCACAGTGACTTTGACCACACTATGATCTGTCCATCACAGAGTGAGGCAAATTTGGGTGTGGCTAATTCTTCCACAGTTAGATGGAAAAAATCATAAGTAAGATAAAAAGGAAATCTGCCTTGGGATTCTTTAGCATCTGCACCACTCTGCCATTAAGTAAAACTGAAGGAATTCTGGTTTGAAACCCAAGAAAAGCATCTTCCTCCCCTGCTTGCATATGTTACCAATTACCATTCAGAATCAGTCATCCTTTTACTTGCTCTTCTTTAGGCCTCAGGATTTCTGGATTCCTAAGTGCACAAAACCCAACTTTCAAAGAGCATACTGGAAAGCATTAGCACTCATACCATTTTATAACCTGAAGGAAAGGGCACAATTCTCAGAGCTGAAATAAGAACTGAACAAGTAAGTGAACTGAGGTGGCTGCTCAAACCACTTAGCTATTGTGTAAAAGTTGGATGGGAATGGCTCTACCATGACAACTGAGTTTCCCGTTGAACTCCTGATGAAAACACATTAGATGTATTTGAACTCTGCACCACTTCAAAACTGAAAGGAAATAGAAGCAACCAGCAGCTGCAACTAGGCCATCTCTGTACCTGGCTGCCTAAATTCAATCTGTTACAACTTTTTGGAGCAAAATTTAACACTCATTGAAATTCAGATGCATTGAAGAAGAGCATAGACAGCCCTGAGAAGCCCAGCCTGTTCATACAAGCATGAAGGCAAGAAACTTTGTCAATACCCAAGGTAAAAAATTATATCCAGGTCCTTCACAAGCAAAGTTCAGAGTTAGAAAGAATCAGTGCATTAAGCACAGTGTGCACATTTCTACCAAAGAAGTCCTGTTAAAAACATGACTTCCTAAGTGTAACAGAAGGAAGACTCTGAACTGGTGGTTGTACAAAGCAGCACAAGCACTACTTCACCAAATAATGGAGTTGATGTAAGAGGTAAATCTGTATTAGAACAGTCGACCTGGAACAGCAAGCTTTCCTCACAGACACAGCAATACTCACAGACTCTGTTTCAGGGTGTGCCAAAGGCAGGACACAGCTCCCCAACACAGAACAGGAACCAGCCTTACCCTCTAGCTGCAGCTGGCCACACTGGAAAGTCCACTGAATCTTGTCCAGCACCACAATTTGGAAGCTGAGTAACAACAGGGAAGACAAGAATCTTCACTCAGTTCTTCCACTTGTTTCCAGTCACTGTTAGATCTATACTGAACCAGCAGCTACCTGAAAGAAAACGTACCTAGACCAGCAGCAGATCCTGTCTGTCCCCACAACTAGGGCAGTGAGCTGAGTCCTCAGGAGACCCAAGTGGTTCACCTCAGCCGTCCTACCAGCTTGTTGGGTGAGTTCTCAGAAGATGTTTCCCCAGCTGTACAAAGTGAATAAAGACTCAAACTCCTTTAAAAGAGCTTACAGTGCTACCACTGAAAAGATTTACATAAGAAAGGGCTTAATTTTTAACATTTTTCAAAAATATACTATCCCTCTGCAATCAGGACAAAGGTGTCACACTTTTATCACACCAATTTCCCAAAAAGGCTGAATGAGCCATTGCAAGTGACTGAACTTTATGACAAAACAAGTAACGAACAGAAAGGATATTCAAAAGACAGTGCTCCATTAGGTTACTTCATTTATTTGCTGAAGACAACTCATTTTTAATTATTTAAACTCTGGCAATATCTCACTGGCAAATGTTCCACTGGATTATAATTGACAAGTATCTTGATCTGAGCAAAGTGAAATCTTGGTATAACATTACCTTTGATGTGACATTTTTTTCTCCTGACAGGAGGACAAGCACTATTTTGTGTTCAGAAACCACAGAAGGCAAAGTTCCCCAATATGTGTATGGCCAATGCAAGTATGTGTTCCCATAAATCTTCTCTTTGATGGTCCAAATCTAAGCTTCTCATTCTGGCACAATTACTTGTTACAGAAATTTAGATCCAACTAAAGTTGCTTTTGTAAGAACAAATGTGGTCTGTCATGGAAATATTTTGTACAAAATGTTATTAGAGATAAGACCAGAAAGTATTTAAGTATACAAAAACTTCGTGTTTTTGCGAACAGATGGTCTTAAAACCTTCATCTTTTTACATCATATCCAGGCCTGTAAACTTGTCTTTGTCTCAGCATGTGAGATTGACTCATGTGAAAGTTCTGGGCAGCACAACAGGGACAAATCCAGGCAATGGATGGGGAGAAGGGGAAGACACTGGTGCAGAGCTGCAGTCAGGAAATCAGGTTTCTAATGGAGCCTTAGGAAGAGGCACAGTCTTACACTCATTCTGTGACACTGTGTCAGCCATGCTGCTGAGTCCAACACATGCAGTGCCTGATGGAAAATAGGGCTGCCAATCCTTAAAGAATCCTTTCTATACACTCATAATTTGCCAACACATTAGCAAATTAAATAAAAAATTCATCAGTATGTTAAAAAGGACTGGAGACAGGAATCAGTTATTACTGACTTTAGTCTAAGAGATTCATCCCAGAAAAGGATTGGCTCACTCAAGTCAGTGGGAATTGTCTTCATCATTTTTCTGCCTCAGTCATTTAAATGCTCGTGCAATGCATCCTGTTGCAGAATCCGTGCACTTAAACACACCTGTAGCCACCTGGCATAAAAGACAATCACACAGGGCTTCTCCATGCTGTCCAAATTTTATCCTTCCTCCTAGGTGTGTCTACTCCAATCTGGTTTTTTTGCTGGAGAAAATGAGCTCAGGTTTTAGCAGGCCCAATGCCCTACATACCACTGAGCTACAGAAAAACCTCCCAAACCTACCAGAACTTATTATTTTCTACAGGCCCTTACACTGCCACACCATGTAAACATCAAAGCAGGAAAAGATGATTTTTGTTTCCTAAGCTATGGATATGATTCTGCACAATACACTGTTGAACAAGAACAATATATTCTTTTCTTCCTCTGTCCTTCCAGAGGACAGACATGTCAGATGTGCCTCGTCATATGATGCCAAAACCATTAGCAGTGACCTGGTGCTTCTCCATTAGCAATATTGCAGCCAGACCAGCTGATGTCAAAGGTGTTCGTCTTGGAAGATAACTACATTCCTTAGGAGCAGAAATGCTTCTCAGCATTCTCTGGATTTCCCATGACTTGGCTTTAACTGGGCATGTTATTACAGTGAAATTCAGGGAGATAAACTAAGGAATAGAAAGTACTAACATTCAGAAAATGCAAACATCTGACTAGGAACACACTCCTGTTAGCATCCTTTAGTACTCCATTTTAATCAAATCCATAGTCTGCTCTTTAGCACAGATGCATCCAAAGCCAGCAATTCCTTGCTTTCACTCCATCTTTTTTCCCATTCCTGTATTTGTCACTTAGCACCTTTCTGAGTCAGATCAGCCATTCCTGACACCATAAAAAATGTGCCTAAATACTCCAACAGGTGATAACCACCTTAGCTGGGGAATCCTGGGGAAGGAAAACGGGAGTAGTTCTGTCCAGTGAGGACAATGCCAAGTCCCACCATTCCAGTACTAGACAGGGCAGGGTCAAACATGCTGGTGACACCTGCAGTCTGTGCTGACTTACCTTCAGAGCTGGTAATTCAGATTAACCATCAACTGCCAAGTCAGCCAAACCAAGGTTCTGGTAGGTGCCACAGCCTCAGGATCCGTACAGCACTAGAACTCATAGTAAGTAGCACAGATGTGAAGTGCCCAGGACTAGCTCTCCCTGTGCTGACACTGCTGAGCTTGAAAGCACTGGAACACACTTGGAGAAAGCATGTCTACAGCTTGCTTTGAGGCAGATCTAAAGAAACCACTGAAAGTAAGCAGCTTCTGAGAAACACAGCTTAAAAGACCTGGCTTCCTCCAGTTGTGCTTCATGTTTCGATCTTTCGTGTGTCTCAAAAAGGCAAAAATTTCTGATCAAAGCTCTTACTAGGATAAAGATACTCGTGCAGTCTGTGTCCTAGATGGATTTCCTGTTGTCAGCTAATATAATATAGCTTATGCTGCAACCTTATCATCTGTGGGAGCAGTCAGAAAGGGAGCATAAGCTCAGTTTCCTAAAAGCATTAGTTTAAAAATACCTGAGATTTACTTGCATGAGTTCTCCCTACCACAAGCACCCAGAGTGCAAGAGAGTTTTCTATCTCTATTTTTCTTGATTATTGAAAGAAAACAAGTAAGGTTCCAGAAATTAATAAATACAAACCACTAAGACTGTCATGGGGTGGTGCTCTTATATACTCTTTGTCCTATGAGAAAGAACATCCCTGACCTTGCTCCTAGCCAGTTTTCCCTATGCCATAGCTAACTTTCACGTAAAGGAGTAAATAATGAAGACAAACCACACACATAAGTTGACATACCAAGGAAAACAAATCATCTGCAGATCTTATCAGGTTCTGCACTGTACCACATCTTTTCCTGACAGCACTTGGAAACATTCATTCCTCTCACTTTCACCTGCAAGGAAGATGTATTGGGCCTGATGTACTGCTTGGAGACAATTCTGCTGCCAGGGTGGTGAGAGAAGAATCAGACTCCAAGATAACCACACAGGTGGAAGAAAAAGGGATGACAAGTGTGCATGTGATATCAAAATCAGAATTCTTACAACAGTTATGAAAAATGCCATGAGCTTATCTGTTAAAGCAATTTCAAATATTCATCAAACTATAAACATCAAATAATGCAAACATTTTATAAACCATCCCAATGACCTTTGACATGAAGTATGTTAACACAGACATGTGCTGATGCTAGAATTTAGTAGCTGATGCTTTTGAACAGTCATAGAATAACTGCCCTGGAATACAGATTTCCTGTGAATAGACATTCAGATAAAGCACTGCAATCCTGAATTCCTATAAAAATCCTATAAATAGGTATCTCCTCCATAAAAACACACCCTTTTCCTTCTTGCTGCAGCACAATTGCATTGTTCTACATACTCGTTTCGGATGACAAAGTACAAAATACTTGTCATAGTAATGACCTGAATGAACCCAGGAAAGAAGTGACAATCTCTTTGCAGACAGGTCCATCCAGCAAATACACTATTATTTTTCCTCACTACTGTTTAATTATTAAGTTTGTAACAATATTTACTTTTTTGGTGATACAATAATACATGCATCTAAAAAACAAAGACAATACTTTGGTTTTAGAAGCCCAGTAGGAATAATGCTCCTCTAGTTTGTATTCCAAAGCCTGTGCATTGCCAGTGTCTGTGCCCCTGCTTTGCCTGTGCCCTCTTCTGGTAGTTAAGCAAACATCACATAGAATAGACACAGTTACACCAAAACCTCTCCTGCACAACTTCCAGATGGCAAGTGAAAACAGCTTTGCTATGGTAAACCAGACCAAGATTCCAAGCCTGATGGGGCTCCACAAAGGTGACATAAAATGTGTCACAATGCCTGTAAGATCACTGATGAGGACACCCTTACAGCTCCACTCCCAGGACTGTCTCATCTCACCCAATACAGCCTGCACGTGCAGAAATGGGGACTGGGGCTCTTCCCTCTCAGAGGAGGAGGTCAGTCATCAGGGTCTCCTTTGGGATTCCTCACTGCTGGCTGTACAGAATCACAGTTTGAAAATGCTGCTGAGGCATTTCCTCCTGGAAATAAGGATTTGAACCTCGCAAGGCTGAAGACAAAGGATCCGACCAAGACAGATCTGTACTCCATGCTACCTGCTCGGCTATTATAACCAAATTCCCACTGCAGCAGTGGGAAGAGCAGGGGGATCACTGTGCCTCATATAATGGTAGGGCTCAGCTGACACAGAGATCTTGTGTTTATCAGGCTAAGCTGCCTTCCCAGCTGTAAGGAGCTTTGTTTCTGCAGATGAGAGGTACTGAGCCAGACCAGGGTTGGCCCAGCTGCCAAGAAAATAAGTCCTGCAAGAATCCAAGCCCACTGCAGACCAAGCACTAAGCCTGAAACAGTAAGTTCTGCCAGATCTGAGCCAAGTGAGACATATGTGCAGAAGAGACTCATTTGAGAAAGGCAATACAGGCACACCTCAGTTCTGGCAAGGGCTGGCTCAGCCCAGCAGACCTATCCCCTCAGAACCAGTTCCAGGCAAATTTTGCTGTACCAATGAACAAAACCAGATCTGGCCCTGTGAATCCATACTATGCCTGAGCTAAACAAGGAAAGGATCCAGAGGCCTCTGACTTGGTTTCACAGGAACCACTTGCTGTTCAGAACTATAAAGCAGCACTGATATTACATGAGTTCTTTCCCCATTCTCTGTGGTATCGCAGCCACTATTATTCCAGCCAGTCAGATGGAATCTCAGCGTGCTCTCTGAGAACTAGTCAGGCCGTCCACTAGTGATAGAAAGTTGACTGTGTATTAATGGCAAGAACCATCACCTCTTCCTTCAATCATGTTACAAAATAAGAGTGAGTCATGGGTCTTTTACAAAAGGGCAAGTTAACACACCAGCTGCAAAAGAAGATTCTGGAATATATATCCACGGGACTGCCTCGCTGGAGTCACAGAGATGTTTCAGACATCTCTCCTCAGCATTTTCAACAACTAAGCCCAAACAGCCTGCACAGTGTACTGTGGTGTTGTCACAAATCCAGGCTGAAGGTGTCTGTCTTTGGTACATTTTATACAAAACATAACTCAGTGCTTGGGCCTCAATCTGATGTAAGAACCCAAAGGTCATTGTGCCAATGTCAAGGTCCCTTGCTGGGGCTCAGCACTGAGCTTCTGTTCTTGCTCTTTCTCCTCAGAAGGAGAATGACTGTGTATTTATACTCACAGCACCCCTGTAAGGAAGGGAAGTATTTAAACTGACAAAGTACCCAACTACCTTAGCAAAGAAAGTGGAAAGCTGAGAGGTCATACGAAGTTCTTGAGTGAATGAGCATTAATGATTATTTTGGGTTTTTTTCATCTACAGACGCTTTCTTGGTTCACATAAACATTTAAGACCTTGACTGAAAATAAGAAAAATAAAACCTTTAACATGCATTTTGCAATCAAGAAACAAGGAGGAACACAGACATTATGAATAAGCCATTGTCTGCTGGCACTGCAGCCTGGGGGCCTGCCTGGCAGTTGGATGGCACTGCTCAAAAACCACAGGGCAACAGCCACCCAAAGGCAGAGTGCAGCTTGTGGAGAAACAGAACATCATTCTGCTCAGATTTGGCTTGACACATACATCACTTTCAACATTGCTTTATGGTACCAAAAAGGTGAATGCACTTGCTTGAAACAATTAAATCTTAATGAAGGTTAAAAACCTCAAAGCAATAATTAGGAAGTTTTAGTTTCTCCAGACTATCACTGATGAAATTACTTTTTGCATCATCGTTTGGTGTCTTGGCTCATGCCTCACTTTTAAAATGATTCTTCTCACTATTCCCGTGGACAATTTGTGTAAGTGTCTGGCTCTAGAGTTATTTTATACACTGTCACATGCAGTACATCAGCCTGTGATATTCCCAGGAAAAGCACAGTGTTATAGCTGCACCTGCAACTCCTACTGAGATATTATAGCCATTTGTACCAACATGGGAACCCAGGTAAAGTACATTAATGGCTTCTACCTACTCTGATTTTACAATTCTTGCTTCTGACAGAACTAAGCAAAAATACTTAAAAAAACCCCAAATATTTGGGTTCATTATAGACAGTGGTAGCAAAACTCTAAATCTCAGCTGCTCTTATGCAAACACAGGATGATGCACAGGAGTTCACTGAGATGATCTCTGAGATTCACAGCTCTTTAAGCCAGACTGGACTCCACTGAAAACAGACTCCTGGAGTTACTTTTTCTTGTGCATTGATCCTTGCAGGGCTATCCACACTTCTAGAAAGTCACTGCAAAATGTTATCAAACCACAGCCATGATGTTCTACACACTTCCCACTGATGTAATTGCCCATAACAGTACAATGAAGAGAAAAGTAAGACCTAGAGAGTTGTCAGTCTAAATTTCCTTCCCCTTATCCTCCAGGCTTCATGAGGATTACATGGATTTGGCTTTATTTCCTTATGCTTGTCATACCCTGAGGCTTCTAGACACCAGCAGGATTTCCAGTGCACATTACCTTGAGTTCTCACTATCAGTCCCAGTCAGTCGCTGGAGCAGTAAGGACAAGCCAAGCCCAGGCACAACCTCTCCATGCCTCACACAGCCACAAGCCTCTTCCCCTGGCACACATTCCCTGACGGCATCACCAGGAATTCTTCTGTGTTGAAGAAACACCGAGGAAAAATGAAGCAGCAGAAGGCTGTGTTGGTTTCTGGCTTGCAGATCAGCCATCAGCAGCTCTTGTGCAGAGAACAGGATCTGGCTGAAAGTGTCGATTATCACACGGATACAGTGAAACATCACTGCAAAATAAAGTACAAGCAGGAGCTAAATGAAGATCCTCTGGCATTGTAAGTCTAAATTTTCTGAGCCACTTTTCCCATCTACAATTAATTCCTCCCCCTCAAACAACTGTACCTTGAGTATTAGTGCCACATACTGGAAATCATGATAACATTAACTTTGAAAGATTTCACCATACAAAACACAGTTACACTGACTCTATGATGTTAATGACAGTTAATAAATGCAGGATTTATCTTCTTCATGCTAGCACCTGTGTTTTGGAGTTGTATTGTACTGTCACTTGTGTAAATAACCCTAATTTCTTAATTGCATGATAAAATTATAAAGTTTGTGCATTAAAGAAACAGAGGCTCAAACTGTGTGTCAAATTAAATTTCTCACCCTTGCGAGTTATTAAATCAAATCACCTTCTTGTACTGTTATAATTGTGCTTTAAAACCCCACTCAACTGGTTCTCCCTTACTGTTGGATTTTACTGTTTTCCCAATGTTTTCACACCCTCCCCTTAAAGGGGAACTGCTGGTCACCAGCCCAACGTTGACTGCAGTATCTTGGGAGCTGCAGTCCAAACACACATCTAGGCTGCTGCTTTTCCCCTGCACCAGCATAAACTTAGGTGAAATTTGTAATAAACTATTCTATTTTCAACTTTCCCAACTCCATGAATAAAACTACTGTGTACATCAAACATAAATGTTATCTCTTTTCTCACCTCCCTGATTAAATTCAGTGTAAATAAGGAGATACAATCAAAACTTAAGTCACAATGTAAACAAAAGACCTCAAAGCTTTGTCGGAAGCTCTGAACTCCCTATCAAAATAAGACAAAGTGAGACTCACACCACTAATTTTTATCTTTTGGTGAAAAGATAAGAAACACAGTCCAATTGATTACTATTAACATCACTCACTATGCTAGGTAATGCTTTATAGGCAAATGTAAACGTAATACATAAAATATTCTATGCTGACTAAAACTAATCACTTGGGAGATATTTGCTACGGTACTGCAGAAATAAACTATATATCTTAGGTGAACTTTAAAAGAACACTCATCTCCCTATTCCCTCAAAAAAACCCACCTCATGTAAGAATTCAACAAGGTGCACACCAGGAACACTTTAAGCCAATTCCCCTATTCACCAGTTAGAGTTTTAGTCTTCTCTGGTTATGCCTGAGGTCTCTTTGTCTCCTTCAGTTCCTATAACTTCACAGCTTCCCCTCTCTGGCTGCACACCAGGTTTGGCTGAGCACTCTGACACCAAACAAGGCGATGTGAAATCCTCCTTGCAAACTCAACTGATCTGAGCTGGCAACAGGGCACTGCTCAGCCTGCAGCCACGGCAGCCTCGGGCTGAGGCTCCAGGGAGTGTCCCCAGCGAGAAACAGCAGCACAGAGTTGGCCTATTAACACACACAAAGTTTTATTCTCGGTGGGAGCCCAGCAGAGCAGTGGCAGCAGCAGGGCCTCAGGTGCAGCAGCTCTGCTCTTCTGCTCCTCTGTGTCCCCTCCTCAACAGCAAGTGCACCCTGTGAGCTCTCATGAGCTGCCTGTCCACGCTGCAAGGAGCCCAGCAGCCTTCCCTGCATCTGCCTCATCATCCTGCTCCTCACACCTCCTCCACCCTCACTGCCCCACTCCTCACACCTTCCCCCTCCTCACACCTCTCCACCTCATCTATTCTCACCATGGAGCTCAAGTTTCCGGTATTTTATTCCTATTCTATCAATAATATCGGGTTTGCAATGCATAGTCCCTACAATATATTTCATAGGATTCATGTATAAGATGGCAGAGTCAGTGATCATAACCCCAATCTGGTGTACGTATTCAGTGTTACGGGTGCCTCTATACCTTGGGAGCCATGTACTGGGGATGATTAACAATCACAGCTTTGGTTTTAATTATTCAGAAGCACAACCAAATGGGGACGAATTTCCCTCCATCTTTGGGCCCTTCCTCTTTCCTTCCTTCTTCAGTCTGGCTACAGTGTTTGAGAATTTTAATTTTGTTAAATCTGAGTGCCCTTTGAACACATTTGAAACCAAACTGGTTTTATTGCTGGGAGTCAGCATGTTATTGCACATAGTACAGGCCGTGTTTATGGTCAGAACACTAATTAAAAGAGAACCCATGGTGTCAGTTGCCCCTGTGCAAAAAAACAACACACGAAAGTCAACCACTATAAAAATTCCAGAAAAACGACCCAGGTTGAGTGTCCCAGGAGGGAGAAGATGAAGCAGGACCATCACACAGGTCATTACAGGAGAGACTAGCTCTTCCACCCTTCTCAGCCCACTCCTCGCACCTCCTCTACCTTCACCAGCGCACTCCTCGCACCTCTCCACCTGATCTACGTTCCCTGTCCCGCTCCTCACAGCTCCCCATCTCCTCCCCCCTCCCCAACCCGCTCCTCACACCTGGGCGCCACACCTGTGCCCCTCGTCCCTC
>NW_008659240.1:0-9598 GCF_000695815.1 Acanthisitta chloris
GTGGTGCCGGTGCCGGGAGGCCGCGGGTGAGGAGCTGCCGCCCGGTTGTCAGCCTTCCCGCGCCTCACGGGCTTCTCTGTTCCTCGGCAGGTTGGGAAGGGCGAGCTGAGGAAGGTGCCGGTGCCGGCCAACAGGTATACGCCGCTCAAGGAGAACTGGATGAAGATATTCACGCCCATCGTGGAGCATCTGCAGCTTCAAATTAGGTTCAACTTGAAAACGAGAAATGTTGAAATCAAGGTAAGACGGACTCCTCCCTCCCCGCCTGACAGGCAAGGCCTCCCCTCGTGGGTGTTCTGGTTCTTAGAGACTCGGGCAGCATACTAACTTGGAAAAATTGGAAACTGTATAGTCTCACCTAAACAGAAAACCCTCACAGGAGATCAAATCTGGCAATTATTGCTTAGAACAAGTAGTTAATGCAAGGAATGTCCAAAAGTACAAATCTGTTCCAGAAGGGGCCACCATCAGCTGGGGCAGGTATTCAGTTTTCATAAGAGAAAATTGTGGACTTTAGAATTAGAGAAGAATGTTAGTCTATGTGTTAGATATGGTTTTAGAATTCAGTGTTTTCCAGCTGTATAAGGCTAGTAAATGCTTGCCTCACAATGACTGAACAAGTGGGTCACTGAATCTTCTAATGCCTTTGTTTGCGACAGGTGATGAGGACCTGTACTTTTGATTGCTTGTGATTTTTCTTTAATGGATTGCACTGGAGTAGCTTAGGGCACAGATACCAATATATACCTGTAACTGTTGTAGATGCTCATTCTTTATCCTTATTCCTTCTCCAGAATGTTCAGACTAGCCGTTTTTAATTGTAGATCCAAGCCTTCAACATACAACTCACTGTATTAGCAATATTGACATATGAGATCTTCCAATGTAAAAGTAAAAATACAGACACTGACAGGAATTTTGCTTTCTAACCTTGAGCAATCTTACCACAAGTTTGATGGCAGGAACCAGAGGAAAGGTGACAGAACTATCCCTTATTTACACTTCATAGAAATATCCTCAAGGCAGAGGTAGGGAGGAACAGGAACTGCTGCAGTTCCACTCAGTAACTGTGCAGGAGCAAAGCCTGGGACTTCAGCACTGCTTTCTGATAGGAAGTGATGTCTGGGTGAGAAGCCAAGATGGTTTTGTTCTTGATCAAACTGATTTCATTTTGCCCATATCCACCACAAATATAAAATGATTGAAAACTGAAATGAGTTTCATTCACCTGCTAAAGCATCTTTAGGATATTGTCGTTAGAATAACTCTCCTACCATTATCATCCTTCTCTTTTTTTCTGCTGTTCTCTATTGCAATTTAGTTTGTGTTGGTTTTTTTCCCATGAAGAGGGCTCTCCTCAGTCAGTGGCGGGGGGGCTTCTCTCCCCTCTCGGCACAGCCTGGGGTAGCTGACAGCCCTTCATGTTGAGAGTCAACATGATAACAAAACACAGTCTTTTACTTGGGTCTTTCAGTAAAACACAGTATTAGGATCATTAACTGAATGTGGCTTTTTATGGTTAGGCTGCATCCCTGAGATTTTTCAAGTCCTGATTCTAACTTGCCTGGTGTGAATTTACATAACTTCTTGCCTTGCAGACTTGTCAAGAGACAAAGGATCTCAGTGCTCTGACGAAAGCAGCTGATTTTGTGAAAGCATTTATACTTGGGTTTCAAGTAGAGGTGAGTCTCCCAACGGCTATGTTGTCCAGTTTGCTGGCATGACATCTTTGGACTCTGCAAATTACAGGAAGAAAGAAAGAAAAATCCTTAGGTGGTTTCCTAGAAATACAACCGTTACTAGGGTGGCCATCCAGTTTCTTAAGATAATGCAGGATTAAAAAAAATAACCTTCAAATAGCACATAATTAAAATTCTGAAACAGAGGACATATTTTGCTGTATGTGAGAGACTAGCATGAAGCAGTAATTGGCTGTAAGGTGCTCTCCACAGGTAGACACTATTCATTTTGCTTTAGTCCAAGCCAGTAACCTGCAGTCTGTGTAAAACACAAACTTCACTAAGAAAACAAACCCTCTTTCTGCAGTATCGTAGTGACTGCTCCTTGCCCCAGACCTGTACTGACTTCACTAGCATAGATGGGGCAGGGGTGAATGCAGCATCAAGCGTATGTAAGGTTCTCTAGACAGAAATATTGATGTTGCTGTTGCAAAAACCAGTCTAACTGTAGCTATTATTTGCTAGATTAAGTGGAGAAATACAACCGATGTCATCTGTTCATATGTATGAAGAGAACATCAGTTTTCAACTGTGCTGTGGTACTGGAGCACTTGTGGTGATAACACACATCTTACTCTTTCAGGATGCTCTTGCTCTCATCAGATTAGATGATCTTTTTCTAGAGTCATTTGAAGTTACAGATGGTGAGTAGTTTACGCTGCAGTATTCTAGTAGGTGTGTGTGCCTCCAGCAAATACATCTGTGCTTTTTCATTCCCCTTGCTCCACTTGTGTTGCTTGCACTCAGGGATCAGGAGAGTGAGAAACATCTATTATTTCATGTATTACTGGGACTCCTTGGAGTCCCCTTAGAGCAGCATCTAAACCTGATCTACTTAATTTCTACCAGTGTTAACTGTGGGCACTTTGGCTGATTGCTCAGTCTGAAGTGCAGTGGAAGGCATTCTGTTCTGCTGAGAATTTCTCTCAGATGCCAGAGACTTCACAGTCAGGTAGCACTGGATGCACTTTGTACTGCTGGTCATGAAAGGTGAAATCTGTGCGAATGGGTATTCACCAGTGAAGTTGTTTTTGTGTTACTTGGCATGAGTTGCTTCCAGTAACTTGACCGAGGGAGGCATTACAGGGATACACACCACTGCTCTTACCCTGGGCATGTTATTCTCATTTCAGTCAAACCTCTGAAAGGAGATCATCTGTCAAGAGCAATAGGGAGAATAGCAGGGAAAGGTGGAAAAACCAAATTCACTATAGAAAATGTAACCAGGACACGCATCGTTCTTGCTGACGCGTAAGTACAGACTGACTTCCTCCTGGGCAAAGCACAATCCCTCAGCTAATCCATCTTCTCTGCCAGAAACAAGGATAACTTGATTTTATTCAAAGTGTCGTAGAGCAGTAGTAAGACAAGTTATTTAAGTGCTCTTTTTAATGAACACAGAGTATTTGTTTGCCCTTTTGTTATGAGAATGATGACAATGGCACCAGCACATTTGCCACAGCAGAATTACTTCTTACGACTAATCAAAGTTGAACTCACCAACCCTCCAATATTTTCCTCCTGAAGCTTCTGCACTGTTAAATTTGGTAATTGTAAAATCTAATTTTAAAGGATTTAGAACAGCACAGGTCTTATGTTGGTAGGTCTTCTGGTATTCAGTTGGGGTTTTTTATTATTTACAAGTGTTGAAAAGGAACTAGTGCACTGATATGAAATTCCACATTAATCTCTAGCTCCATATTAACTGTCAGATCACAGGAGTTTCTTGCATTAACTAATGCTACTTTGCTTTTTACAGAAAAATTCACATTTTGGGATCTTTTCAGAACATTAAAATGGCACGAACAGCAATTTGCAATCTAATTTTAGGTAAGTCCTGTTATCTAATCTTCTCTACTACATATAAATAGATCTTGCAGTTTGAGAAACTACCTTGTAGCTCTTACCTTCTTCCCTGGCCTGTCCACACCTGCATTTGGAGCAGGTAGCTTGCTGGCAGTTGGCTTCTGGCCCTTAAGAGGTGGGAATGAATCAGGGAGTCCAGGGCTTCCTTTTTTGCTCCAAAAGCCCTCAGCATAGTGCAGAAGGAAGATTAGAGTGTCAGAAACCAAAGGGGACAACCTAGAAGTTTAACTATGCTTGCAGTAAGACAGAGTGGCTGACCTTCTGACCATCCTTCTCACCCTTGGGCTTAGTTCTCCAGTTCTAACAGGTGTGAGAGCAAAACATCCATTTCTATGACACAGATTCTCATCTGCTGACTGGATTTGTCCCTTCTTCCTGCAGGAAGTCCTCCATCCAAAGTTTATGGCAACATTAGGGCAGTGGCCAGCAGAGCAGCTGAGAGGTTCTGAGCTGCACAACTCAAGGACAGGGGCTGGAGTCCTGGATCCTGGATGCATGAGAGGCCTGGAGTTACAGAAACCATCAGTCTTCTGCTCCATTTGGAAGCCCAGAAGAAAACAGGACTGTTTGTGCAATGTGACTGCCTTCAGACATGTGGTCTGAACATACTTAGTATTTTTGTATAGTCATTAAAAGGTATTTAAACTGGTTGTGCCTATATCAGAAGTAAAGGTTCCTGATTTTACATACACTTCATTATGGGTTTTCAGAACATCAAAGCTTTAAGAGGTTGCTGTCAGAACTTCAGAAAGCCTTTGAGTTTAATGTTCTGAGCCTGAAGGAGTTGGCAAAGTGTTTATGACCACACATCATGGTTTAGTATCCTTCCTGGAAAAAGGAGGAGTCAACTGGAATGCAAAGTTCAGTGGCAGGCTGCCCACAGTGTCTCTGCTGCTGCTGGAACAATGCAGCCAAAGGAAAGAGGTAAATAACGTATTTGCACTTAATCCTGAATCTGCACATATATAGATTTTATTTTTTTGTTCTCCTGAAAACGATCTGGGAGGACATCCCAGTGAAGCTAAGAGTCGCCAGGTTAAGAACATGTCAGGACACCAGAGCACACACAGCTGTAGAGTGCTGTGTCTGAAATGCTACATGCATGCAACAAGAGAAGGGGAGAGATTAGAGAGACCAGTCACAGTCCCACTAGGACTTAAAAATCGGCCCTTTTCTCCTAACCCTGCCAGCCAAACTTGTGGCCAAGTCTCTTACAAAATAATTCAGTTCAGGTTTGTGAATGGAAACAAAAACTGAAAGGAGATTAGCAAACTGAGTAAGCATTTCGCTCAATGTCCCGAGTTTCCAGAGCAGCACTTTAGAGTATGGGATTATCATTACAGCCAAATTGATTCAAGCCTTCAGCTGCCAACAGATTTGAGACTTGCTGAGTAGAGTCCTCAGCAGCCTGGACCATACAGGGGAGAGTGTGTCCATTCTGAGCAGCTCCAGCTAAACAAACCTGGTCAGTGCATTTTCTATTGATGGCTGCTTATGACATTTACCTCCAAAAGGTAGGGAAGAGTGAGGCAAGAACACACAAAAGTAATGTTTATCCTAAAGCAGGTTTGGAAATACTGAAACAGCCCAGCCAAGATTCAAATATTTTATTTTGTATTCATAGAGTATGAAGGTTCTTACAGTTCCCACAACATATGATGTAGCATGCAGAGGAAAAACTAAACATTCAACATAAATCATTTTTCCCCACACAAACTAAAAAAAAACACCTCATCCCTCCCCTTCCAGTCCCCCTAAGGAAATAACATTAGCACTAATTTCTATAATGCCAGCCAAAATATGCACAAGCAAGAGAAATTGAAAGCATTTGCTAAAATGTTTGTAACAAATACTTATGTACAAAAAATTCACAAAAGACTAGTTCCCCCTTGAAGCAGAGCACATGGCAGTTGACACTGGAACAGATACAACCACTGGCTGGGATTATAAACCACGTACTGATCCAGAGGAAGAAAAAAATTACATGTAGTGGAGATTTTTGTTTTGAACATTAACATTTACCAAAGTTTGGCAACATTATCTTTTAAATTATGCAAATTATGTAAACAAGAGGAACATTTCAAATCGATCTACATGCAAAACTTCATGTCATGCAAGGACACCAAGCACCTGGATTTCTCTCTCACAGACAGAGCCCATGATGTGCAGCACTCAGTTGAAGGAACAGCTATGGCAGACAGGTGCTCGATTGAAGAGGTTCAGACAACCTGCACTTTCCACTGCTCGTTATAAAACAATTTTTGTTAATAGAAAAACTACTATACAGGAAAGATGTACTGTCCTAAAAAATCTAGCAAATGTTTTTCTTCCAGCCAATAGTACCACTGCAGAAAAGGGAAGGGATGATATAAAGTTGTAAAACATGGCTCGCTACTTTTATATCACACAAATATATCAAGTTACCTTCTGTTACAAATTATGATATGGACAAATCTAGAAAAGAAAAAAAAAATTCTCCAGGCAAAGGACTGGAGAACTGCAAGAGGTATAAATTTAGATAGTGTGAAGTTTTCCTCCTCTATGGCATAGGTTAACAAGATTTCCCCCCTGTATGAATCCTATATACATATATATATATAAAATATTACCAGTTATTTATGCTACCTGTAGTATTTTTTTAAATGCAGGGAGGAAACTATCATGGTTGAAACAACAGAATTTAAATGGCAAGAACATTTTATAATCTAAGTACTGTAAAAAATAAGTAGATGGGAATCCTGCACAGTTACGTTGATCCTAATTTCATTAAGCTAAGCACAAGAGAAAATCATGAATGCACCTAACAGCTTGAGCAGCTGTTTCTAAACTGAATCCAGAACAGCAGATCTGTCTTGGTTTCAGGACAGCTGTACCTGCTCCCAATTCCTAGGTGACGGAATCTAACAGCCATCAAAGCATTCCGCAGTCACTATATGCACACGAGGACTAGTTCTTGGCAGTAGCATTAAACTATATTCTCATATTAAGTAGAACTGTACTAAGTTATTTAGCAAAGAGACACAGTCCCTGATAATATATTAACAGGTATAAATAAACTTAGTCTCCTGTGTTACAAAAAAAAAAGTAATTAAGGTGATTTAATAAGAAGCAATGCTTTGTCAGCCAGTCAATATATAGAAACATCTGAACAGTCACAGGAAAAGGAAAAGAGTTGACCTAACACCCAGTTAAAATTTTACATTCTTCTACTATATATATAAAACTGTGTGAAATAAAAGTAAGGATGTATATCCATATATTGAACTGTTAATATTCTGCTTGGCACTTTGTACTCTAGTTTTGTTTCTGAATCAAGTATATTAAATTAAAGCCCACCTAGCTACTACATATAGAAAGCTACATATATATCTATATATAAATACACACACACATATATATATATAGATAGATATTTCCTTGTTATAAAAGATGAAGAAAAATAAATTAAAAAGCCAACCCCTTCCCTTTCTCCGCCACACTGATATGCTCTTTCCATCTTTGCTGTCCTTCAGACTTTAAAGTGCTACACTGAGTTATTGAGAGAATTAAAGTTCAATAACACTTAGTTGGCTTCATGAGGCTCATGTTGGAAAATGTGGCTTCACAGAGAAAAATACTTCCATTTAAATACACAGAGAGCATTGCTGGACGTCTGGAGCAGATCTTCAGAGATGGAGAAGAAAGCAAAAGTGTTGGGTGGTGCCCTACAGAGTCACACGTCTACGACCATCTTTTTGTGGATATCTAGGCCTCCTACAACCTGGGAGAAAAATGAGGTTCAGAAAGATGAGAATTGAAAGTTAGCAAGGCACGAAGAACACATTCAATAAATGCATTCAGGTCAATCATAAGTTCTTCCCTGGCCTCTCCACACTGGTTTACATTTCACAAGTACAGTGAGAGGGGGAAATGAATTATGTACAAACCAAAGGAGTTGAGTATTAGTACAATTTACACACTCAAGGGCCTGAAAACCAGTGCAAATGGCACCATTTTGTCATTTGTCTCCATCTCATATTCTGACCTTGTACTATGTTTCTGCATGTTAAATAAAATGCTCACTCAACTTCTGAAACACCCTGTAAAACTGCATCTTTCCATGAGAAGCAAAGGGCCTTGGAAATGGCAGAAGGATTTCTGACAGAACTGCACACACCCAGAAAAGAATTAGCAGTGTTTGCAGGGGTGTGAGTCATGCAGAGAGAAATGAGAAGGAAAGGTGCCCTGTCATAGGAACTTCTTAAAATGCAGAAAGAAAATTCAAAGGCCAAATCATATTTGCCAAATGCAACAAATGAAAAAGTATTTTTGTAGATAGACAGCCCAAGATTCAGAGAAGGTAAAATGGCAGAACAATGGGATAAGTGGTTGTACAAGTGAAAAGTGTCTAGTCAGGAGGTCAACAAAACCTGAAGAAATTAAAGGAAGAGGAAAATCCAACAGTAGTACAAGACAGGAAGTCTCAGCAGAAGCCCAAGGACAAAAGAAAAAGGAAAATCACATTTGATGGACACCTGGAAGACTTGCCCAGTGCAAGAAATAAACAGGTAATGTGCTGATCTGGGTGTTAGCAGGCTGTGACTGAGTACTTTGCAGATGACCATGTGTTTGTTACATGATGTCACAAAAATAAATAAGCTTTATAAAAACCCAAATATGCAAACAATAGAACCTTTTCACAGAATCCAGAATGTTCAGTTGGAAGGGACTCACAAGGATCATCATGTCCAACTCCTGGCCTTGCACAGGACAGCCCTGAGAATCACACCATGTGTCTGAGAGCACTGTCCAAATGGTTCTGGAACTCTGTCAGGCTTGGTGCTGTGACCACTGCCCTGAGGGGCCTGTTCCAGTGCCCAACCACTCTCTGGGTTTTAGTCTAATAGCTGGGAGGTGGCAGATTTCTCCACACACACACACCTTTTTTAAGAACTCACATTGACTATGAACAAGTTATGTTTGAACTGAAGTTGTAAATTCAAAGAGTAGGAAACAAAAGCAATGCCCAAGTGCCTATGAGCTCAAACTATCCTACCAGGTGTATGTTCATTAATACACCTTTTAAAATTAATAAGCACTCATTGTTGCCATTTCCAAATGTTCAGGTTTCAACATGACATTTACTTTTTTAAAAGAAAGAATTAAAACTTGCTGTCAACTAATTAAACATACCACATGGGTCAAAATCAACCATTTCAAGTCTCAAGTGCTACACTGAAGCATTCTGCTCAGTAAACCCCAATGTTCTTAAAATCCACACTGCAACTGTTTGCCCTTTTTCCAGAGCAGCACTTGAGGGGTTTCTCTCCCTGTAAATGACACAAGTTTTCTTTAGAAGTTACTTACAGCACAGAATTCTTCAAAGGATATTCTTCCATCACCATCCTTATCTGCATTAATTATGGTTTTATCTACAATTTGCTGTAACTGAGTGTCTTTGAGATTGTTCCCAACCATCATCTTCAGCACCTGAAAGAGCTCTCCATTTGAGATATAGCCATCTTTGTCCATATCATATATGCGAAAAGCAACTGCAGAAGTAAAAACAAAATTAAATAAATTTATATTAAAAAAACATGCAGTAAGAAATGTGGTCAGAAAAGAGCAATATACCCACATCAAAAGTCTCAATTGAAATTGTTTAAGCAGCAGCAGTAAAAGAACAGGAAAATCTCTACTACCACAAGAAAAGCACCCAGGCAGCAGCTCAGCTGCAAGCAGAAAAAATTACAATCTTCCAGGAAACAAATGAATCAATATTTTGCCAAGTTACTTCACTGAAAACAATTTAGCATTAAGACTGAATTTACTTTAAAATGCTTCATTATTCGAAGCTACATCCATGACTGAACCTATCCCTTTCCCACTTCAAGTGCTTGGGTCCCAAGATGCAGTTCTGGAACTAGAATTTAATGATTTTCTACTGCAATAGCAAAAAAATTTATTATTATTCTCAGGGCCCATAAAGCAAAGCACAGTGTTCACAAAACTGT
>NW_008659240.1:9624-12952 GCF_000695815.1 Acanthisitta chloris
ATAAATGACAAAGTGTCCAAAAAGCTTATAATCTACCTGCATGACTTCCCACTCTTTACCAGGATCTGGATTTGCTGATTTCTCAATGTTAACCAATAAAGGTATACTTTTGATAATCAAAAACTTTTTGTTAAGGAAAATCAAAATACTTACACCTCAACTTCTGTTCTTTATCCCCTTTGACACTGAACTGGGAGACTCCTTCTATAAATTCTAAAGAATGCAAAAGAAAAACATGTACAAAGAAGTTAATTTTTTTAATAAGCCAAGGAAATCAACATGCAGAAATTTCTAGAAATTGTAGAAATAATCTAAATGACCATAAAATCATTAAATAATCTTGTTCATATTTCAATACTTTAGTGGGAAGTATCCCAAATCCAACACTGTGCTCACTGACCAGACTTGGTCACACAGGATTTAAGTGGTTTCATTGCTGAACTTGCACAAGAACCTGATGGAAAACTCTGAGATCTCTCCTAAAGTCACTTCACTGGGGATTCTGATTGTACAGCTCCTCTCAAGACTTGTTTCTCAACTCAATGAATTACATTAGAACTGAAAACTGCTCGAAAAGAAATACCTAAACAATATTTATCTATAAGAAATAGGGTAAAAAGCAAATTGATTTTGACAATTTCCTCCCCCCCAAAAGTAATAGCTCTTGATAACTGCATTAATCGCAGCTCAATGTCACAACGTCATCATCTCTGATCATTGTTTTTTACAAGGGGATTTTGAATAGTTCCATAGAACAATTACTGCTTTTGATCAAAACTCAACATTCTAGTTACACTGTATTTCTTCCTATAGAAAGAAAGCAATGTACTAAACCAAAGCTTTTGTTTTTTTACTCAAGTGTCTGAACTCTTCCTGAAGAGATTGCTGTAACAGAAGTGTAACAGAAAAATCTGGACCCCTTTCTATTTTCTAAATACTCCCCAAAACAGGACAGATTTCATTTGGACATTTACATAAATACAACTCATGCATGGACACACCATCTACACAGCCTACCTCCCTTTTTTCAGTCTCTCCTCAGATAGCATCACAATTAAGAGACTCAATTAGTGCACTTCAGGAGATAACTATTGAGTAGTCCCAAATCCTCATGACCCTGAGAGCTATTACTAAACAATCTGCTCTTTTAAGCATTTCATTCAGGAGTGCCCTAATGCACCAGAGAAACTAGTTTTACTGGTATTCAGTTTCACTAGGAACTAGCACCTTTTTTTCATTAACAAGTTTTCTTCACCCCCCCCCTTTCTCAGCTGAAGAAAACTTGAATTCTTCAGCTCCAGGAATTCTGCTAAAATGCCACCACCAGTCACAGAGCAGTGTCTTACCTTTGAAGTCCACTTCTCCATTGCCATCTGTGTCAAATATGTCTATTACTCGCTGTACTAACGGGTTCTGTTGCAATTCAGGTAAAGACATGAACTCTTCCACGCTCAGAGAACCAGAGTTGTCCAAATCAAGCTTCTTAAATCGCTTTCCTAGTCGTTTTATCTCATCAGCATCGACTGAAATGAAAAACAACCCCACACATTCTCAGAAAGACTTCAGTAAACCCTTTGCAGTTAAACACAATGCATGTTTCATTGCTTTCCTACAAGAATTTCTCCTACTTTATTACAACTATTAAACACTCTTATGGAAGGCTGTAAAGATAACATCAGTTTCTGAAGACAAACACAAGTCTTTTCGTTTTATTTTGAATAAGCCTTACCTTTTTTCCTCCCTGCACCAGCCATAACAGAGTTAGCCTTGTGACTCACTGAATACCACATGCTGACACAACATTTTGAAGGATTGAGGATGCTTAGCTAGTTCTTACTCAGACAGCTCTTACAAATACCAGGTAAGTAGAAATTACAGAAGAAACTGAGTCTTCTTTGAAGAAGCTTTGCATTACAGTCACACTAGACTAACAGATCATGTTAGAAAGACAATTATGTTCAGCTTGCTAGGAAAATTAGTGTTTCTTCTGCATACCAAACATGATCTCCAGGGATACATGCCAAATCAAGCAGGGTAACACAGTCCCACTGGTGACCAGTTATCACTCTGACAGACCTAAGATCATTTTTAACTCTCCATCTCAAACATAAGCACATGTAGCCAGGATGTGCATACAGCTATGGTTTTCTCGTCCCAGAAATTAAATTTAATTAGATTCAGGTCCTGCAGTAGTACCACTTCATTTATCCTTTTCAAACTTACAGAGAATCTCAGTTCAAGTATACACCAATACTCTACTTCACAGGTCTGATTTTGCCAGGAATAGAGTAATCATAGAATCATCAAGGCTGGAGGAGACCTCTATGACCATCGAGTCCAACCATTAACCCAACATTGCTGTAACCTCCAAACCATATCCTCCAACATCAGATCTAGACATCTCTTAAACATTTCCAGGGATGGTGACTCCACCACCTCCCTGGGCAATCTATTCCAGTGCCTGACCACCCTAAAGTGAAAAAACTTTTCCTAACATCTGATCTGAATCTCCCGTCTCAGCTTATGACCGTTCCCTCTAGCCCTCCCGCTGCAGGCATGGCAGAAGAGACCATACCCCTCCTCTCTACAACACCATTTCAGGCAGTGGTAGAGAGCAATGAGGTCCCCTCTGAGCCTCTTCTCAAGGCAAACAAACCCAATTCCCTCAGCTAGTCCTCACACAACATGTTTTCCAGACCTTTTATGAGCTTTGGCCTTTGCTAGATTCACTCTAGCACTTCAATGTCCTTTTTTAATTGAGGGGCCCAAAACTGAACACAGCACTCCAGGTGTGGCCTCACCAAGGCCAAGCTCAGGGGGATGATCACTTCCCTAGTCCTGCTGGCCACACTATTCTTGACACAGGCCAAGACACCGTTGGCCTTCTTGGCTACCTGTGCACACTGCTGGCTCATACTGAGCTGCATGTTTTCCATTTATGAGCTTTGGCCTTTGCTAGATTCACTCTAGCACTTCAATGTCCTTTTTTAATTGAGGGGCCCAAAACTGAACACAGCACTCCAGGTGTGGCCTCACCAAGGCCAAGCTCAGGGGGATGATCACTTCCCTAGTCCTGCTGGCCACACTATTCTTGACACAGGCCAAGACACCGTTGGCCTTCTTGGCTACCTGTGCACAGCCTTTGCTAGATTCACTCTAGCACTTCAATGTCCTTTTTTAATTGAGGGGCCCAAAACTGAACACAGCACTCCAGGTGTGGCCTCACCAAGGCCAAGCTCAGGGGGATGATCACTTCCCTAGTCCTGCTGGCCACACTATTCTTGACACAGGCCAAGACACCGTTGGCCTTCTTGGCTACCTGTGCACA
>NW_008659241.1:0-201 GCF_000695815.1 Acanthisitta chloris
CTCCTGACCCTGAGGGTCACCACAGGTTCTTGGGGTACCCCCAGTTATGGAAGTCCTAGGGGTCACCACAGGTGCTGAGGGACCCCCTAGTTCTTGGGGTAGCCCCAGTTATGGAGGTCCTGGGGGTCACTCCTGACCCTGAGGGTCAGCACAGGTGCTCGGGGACCCCCTGGGTCTTGGGGTACCCCAGGTATGGAGGTC
>NW_008659242.1:0-1075 GCF_000695815.1 Acanthisitta chloris
AATAATAATAATAATAATAATCTCCAACAATCAATTCCGTCACTTTTGTCTTTGATGTGCTTTAAAATACTACTTTGTTTAAACAAGGTATTGTGCACTGTCTGTGTCTTGTAAACAGCTGTTCACTTGTAAGACTGTCTTAACTGCACTCCCTTAATTTGAGATGTGGTTCATTTTGTAAAGAAAATAAAGAGTGGAAATTTGATTGAGTCATCTATCTGACACTTACTTCCCTCTCCAGCTTTTATGATATTTCAATGAAGAGTTTCTTCTCTTTAAAAAAGACTAAAATTGTTCTCTCACCAAACAACTTACAAAACCAGGGAGCTGGATTCCTGCCCTGTAAATACTAGTAATACCTTTAGTGTGTGGGTATAATCAAGGAGTCTATTGACACATTTTACATGGTTAATAAGTGAGTCTTTTGTTACACTAAAGTTAAACATTTGGATTCATTTTTCTAGAATTTGGCCAACTAGAAAAATGTTGAAAGTGGCTGTTTTGGTACTGTCATAGTCACACAGTTGCACTTTTTAAGATTGCTGGAAAAAATTGTCAGTCATATGAACATTATATGGGAGGAGACTTTAACATTGGAGGTAGTACTGAAACTAGGCAATTGCCCTCAATTCTTTATTTATGCAAACCCCCCTTAAGCTGAGAGGGGGATTTCATAACAAAATAATTTAAAACGAATTCTGTTTGATCCAAAGGAGACTAATACATTCACTCATTTACATTATTTTCTTAGAACTAAGTAACTGAATTTTTCCAATGATTGTGTTTAAAATGTGAAGCTCATTTTGTGTTCTAAGTAGTCTCATGCCTGTACTCCAGCATTTCAGGCTTCAAAGAAAGTAAATGTTCTGCAGAAAAGACCTGTACTCAGCTGCCACATGGCTGGGTGTCTGTATTTGCCAAGTGTCTGCAAATCTCTCTACCATTAGTTCTAACACATTTGCTCTGTTGAAGTGCAGTGTTTTTAAATGACATTTTGGATGGTTTATTCACTGACTTCACCTTGAGACCCATTGCTGTTGGCTGTTAATGCCGAGCTTTACATCTGCCTGGATAT
>NW_008659242.1:1094-8080 GCF_000695815.1 Acanthisitta chloris
CTCTTTGCTGTCATCTCAACATATTGTTCAGTGCAAAGGCAATATGAAATTACTCCTTAACTGTGTACAAATTCTATTGAGCACACAGTGTGCTTTAGTTCTCTGCTGGCAGATTGGTTAAATGCCTGGCTTTCTTAACTGCTGTGCAAGCTCTCCAGACTGTTTGCAAGACTTAATTTGGAAAAACCCCAGCTGACATCCATATTCTTCCCAATGGGGAGCTGTTGTACTGAGGCTGGTGGGATGCACTTACAGAAGTCTTGTCAAGTCTTGGCAGAAATGTGGGGAAAAGCCTTACAGCTTACCCCGGAACACCCAGCGGGTTGGCTTGCTCTATTAGTTTTAAGTACTGTGTTCCCAATGGGGTGCTGCAGCTCATGACTGTACTGCAGGATAAAGAACACTTCATACAGTACCATTTTAATCACGTCCTGGGACTACCAGTGAGCAGTGTTATGCATTAGGTCAAAAACGTCAGCCAATGTGCCTAGTTTTCTGAGTGGCCCTTACTTGCACAGGGCCTGATGTTCATGCAGAACTTGGGAGTGTAAGGTCCAGCCCTAAGCAAGACCCAGGGTAGAGAAGGATATGATTCATCCATCCTTCTGTGAATACTGTTCCAGCTTCTCAGGTGTAAAGAGCTCCATTTCCTATGGTTGAGTGTACCTCTGGTGTGCTGCTGCCTTCTCTCCAGTAATGGTACTTGGTAAGCCTCTGCTTACTCTTTGCCTGTGTCATTTGTAAATACAAAGCTGTGCTAGCAAAAATATCCTGCTTTTTATGAAACTTTTTAATGTTCACTTTTCGTTTGTTATACAGCTTAGTTGTGAGTGATGACGATGTGTGGAGGGACCAGTTCTACAATGGAAATGTTAAGAAAGAAAGAGGTAACGAACACATTTCAAAATAACAGGTCACAACACTGTAACAGAATTCTTCATGCAAAAATATAATAAAAGGTACTAAATAGGCTTAATTTCATTTACTAAGATATAAAACCTCTCCTGAGAAAATCAGTCTGATTTTTTAGCATGTCTTGGTTAAAGAAATGAAGCCCTGTGAACAGGTCTGTGTGAGTGGCATTATATGTTGCAGCAATATAATTTTTATTTTCATTTGTCATTATAAAAATGATATAGGGAAATTTTCCATTGTTTTGATAGGAATACTGGGATGGTGGGAATTCTACTGTGGCTGTGCCATTGCTAGATCATCTACACCTACTCTGAAAAAGAGTGGGGTGGCACAGCATCCTATCCTTAACCTACTGTGATGCTATGAGCATGAGGAAAAACCTGTTTATGTTGATTCTTGGTTTGTTGCTGTCATCTGTGGAGTAACTCTAATATTAATGCACTAATGGAATTTTGCCTATGGTTGCTGGTGTAGCAAATGAAGCTTTATCATTAAAATGTGTGTGTGGTAAAGTAACATTGTACATATTCATCTGTTGCACATTGAGCATACTTTAAAAATACCAGTTTAATTGTGCATGTATAAATTCTGTGCCTGTAGAAACAACACATGATGGCTTTTACTATGGAGCTATTTTATTTTGTTGATGTTCTGTTTACATTTAAACACATATGTCTCTGTATTTAAGGTGCAATAGTCCTACGTCTTGCCAAATCGTGGTTTCGTATAGGATCCTTAGAAATCTTAGCTCATTCTGGGGAGCTGGACTTACAAAGGTTTGAATTCAATCTTCATAGTATCTATGATAGTTTTCTCAACAATCTAATATATAGTAGAATGCATGTATGCATTTGGAATTTAGACATAAATTATTTAGCAAGTAAGATGACATAATTTAGAAAGTTAACCTGCTATTTTTGTACAAGCATACAACAGATCTTACCTCACAAGGATAAAACTCCCTAGATGTTTTTGAAGGCCTGGATCTTACAAAATGAGGAGAATTTTAGGGCTGGAATAGTTCTGGTAACTAAGCACTAGGGAGGAGTTGTTTGTTTTGCAAAGATTTGTAGATTGAAAGTATAAGTTCTTACATTTCTCATAGTTGTCTGTGAAGCTAAATTAGCAGAAATAGGAAATAAATCATTAGAGTAAGTATGTTGTATAAAGTATGCTCTCCAGAAACATGCAGAACCAGAGAGAAGTATGCTAGGTAAGAAATTATGGCACTGTTTTAAGCCTCTCAGCATGACAAATTTTTAGGTCTACTATAAATATTTAAAAGTTGGCCATCTCTCCTCAGAAGCAATGGAAATTGTTCTGGGATACTTAAACATGAGCAAGAGCTCATAGCAACAGTTGTGCATTGCTGTAACTGTGAGAATTCTGATGTAGAATTATTCCTTATAATCATATCCTTTTTTTTTTTTTGGATATGCAAACTTTTTTTTTTCCTAAAAAATGGGTATCTCTGCATGCAAAAGCAGATCCTGGTGTGCTCCGGAGGTTTTACAAGTAGGAAGAATTTTATCTCTATGTAGCAGTCATTTTTTATCTCTGAAACCTTAGGTTTTATCTCTAAGTATTTGGAAGAGCTTAAGCCAATACTCAGAATAAATAGATTCAGTTTTTTTAATAACTATTTGCAACAAGCTGTAGATCAGCATTTTGTTATTTGAAAAGAAGAATTTTGAATAATCAGTTCTAAAAGTATCAGTTTTGTTTAAAGAATTATGCCTCTCCTATTCCAGAAGATTGCTAGACTTTATCATCCAGGAACATTTTCCATCAATAGCTATCAATGATTCAAATAGATATCTGGTAAGTCTTTATTCATAGTTATTTTTATTTTTCCACAAGCATATGAACAAAAATACAAAACTTTTCAGAGTTTTGAGTTTTAAAATCTAAAGTAAACTTCCAGATTTTATTAGCAAAATTTGTTAATTCTCTTCGGTAAAAATCTGCTTCTTGAGTTTTTTTTGTCTTAAAGTCCAATATGAACATTCTTCACCACGTTTCATCGTGGAAATGTTTATTGTGAAGCTTCCATTTTCTGTTATTTTTTGTTCTCTTACTGCTCAGATTATAAGTGACTCTTACTGCTCAGATTATAAGTGAGCAGTGGTCACAAAGTGATGAATTGTGCTTTTTCTCATGTAAATCTAGTATATTTATGTAGTATATTTATGTATATGTATGTAGTATATTCTAGTATACACACTAGTATATAGTGTCTTTATTTCTTTTCTTTTTACTTCTTAATTCCTTTTAGGGCATCTGTATGTACTTATTTAACTGTAGTCTTTGCTGGATAAGGTTACCATGCACTCACATAATTTAGGATGTGAAGAGTCCTGACAGAGATAAAAATCTAAAGATAGAATATATTACGTATTTCTAAAGTGAAAGTTTATGTTATTTAATGTATTCCGTATTTTTGATACAAAAGGCTGGAAGTAAAAAATGTATTTGATTTTAGGAATTTTTCTCTACAGTCGTATCTGAGACTGCAAATCTGATTGCATTGTGGATGTCTGTGGGGTTTGCACATGGTAAGCTGTGTTGGCTTTACAGGGGTGACTCTATAGTCATATACTTAAAGGGTTCAGGTGGAATTTTAACTTCTATTTCTCCTTTTTTTTTTTTCTTTGATTGTAGGTGTGTGCAATACAGATAACTTCAGTTTATTATCCATAACAATAGATTATGGTCCATTTGGATTTATGGACTCCTATGACCCAAGTGAGTGTAGAACCTATTTTGAATTTATTTCTTTTTACTTAAATTATTTATATTAATTTATGTAGTTTCTATGTGCATGAAAACCCCTAACATTATCAGCAGAAAAATCCTAAGCAGGAGTATTGTTTGAAGAGTTTTAGGGAAAAAAATTGTTAGCAGTGACCAATTTGAGGATACACCACACAGGTTGCATTTTAAGGGCTAAAAGTCTTGTTAATGAAATATTGCTGTTAAACACATTTTCATGAGAATGTTTCCACTTGAACTTCATCAGTTGAATAGATGCTTCAATAGAATCCTAGAAAACTAAAAATTGTGTATTGCTGTAAGCATCCAATAGCAAAAGTGGAATACAGTAGCTTTGCATGCATTAAGCTCTAGTATATAGTCTAGTATATGTAGTCTATATATAGTCTAGTATAGTCACAGCAACTAATTATATGTTGGAAGAACATAAATCAAACCCACACAGTCATGGCAACTTGTGTTTGAAAGTATGAACTTTGTCTGGGATTGATAGATACAGGTCCAGTATGTACATAAATGCATATTATTAGATTATTCATAGGATCATAGAATCAGTTGTGTTGGAAAAGACCTCACAGATCATCGAGTCCAACTCTACCGTGGTTACTAGACCATGGCACTAAGTGCCACATCCAGTCTCATCTTGAAAACCTCCAGGAGTGGTGAATCCACCACCTTGTTTAGTGGTTGCATCTGAATAAGCTTCAGAACCAGCAGTAGTTATCTCGCTGTGTGTTTTCATGATCTTGCAGCCTCAGATTAAGGAAATCTCATGGGAATAAATGTCATATTGTTTCTATTGTATTGAAAAAAGTGAGGCTTTTCTGGGTTTAGGTCTTTATATGGTGGGTTGACTCCAGCTGGCATTTAAGGAACCACAAGCCACTCATTCACTCCCCTGCTGAGGGAGAGAATTGGAAAAGCAAAGATGAGAAAAAGCTCATGGGTTAAGATAACGACAGTTGAATAAGTGAAAGGAAACAAGAGAGACAGGGGCTACCAACAAGTGATGCAAAGGCAATCACTCACTACCTCCCACCACCAGACTGGTGCTGTGTCCGTCCCCAAGCAACAACTACCCCCAGTTTTTATTGCTGAGCATGATGTTATAGGGTGTGTGATATCCCTGTGGTCAGCTGGGGTCAGCTGACCCAAATATATCCCCCCAAGCCTCTTGCCCAGCCCTAGCCTACCTTTCTGGGGTTGCAGCTTGAGAACGGAGGTGGCCTTGGTGCTGTGCCAGCACTGCTCAGCAGTATGACAAATGTTGGTGTCTTAACAACACTGCTATAGTCACAAGTCTAAAACATGGCACCATGCAGGCTGCTGTGTAAAAAACGAACTCCGTCCCAGCCACAGCCAGTGCACCTGAGAACCAGATGATAGGCTTCAGATTTGAGCCACTCACCAGATCTGACAAATGTGTTACAAGTCTCCTCCTTAATGCTCTGTTTGTTATCTGTGTCCTCTGACAACTCGGACAATGCTGTGTACATTGATCAGCTTATCTGCATGTGACCTGAGCAAGGGTTCATTCTGCACCCACTCAGAGACTGGCACTGTAGATGTGCATAAATTTTACTTCTGGATACCTGTAACTTGCATAGCAGATATTTGTTACTTCCCAAATAATGGGTTTGCATACTGGAACGCATTAGCCCTAATTTTTGTGTGAATACGCAAAACTTGGTTGTACAACTGAAACAAATCTTGCTTATGTGGCCCATTAAATACGTTTATACATGTAACTTTTCCACAAATACTTATAAATCCTGAATCTAGTTGTGCATTTGTTTGCTTAACGTGTGCTAAATAGTAGCACTCTATGTAGTAAAAACATTGGTTTTAAGTGTAAAAGGCATTGTTTGTAGTGTAAAAATGGTCCTTTTCTCTTTAAAACTTTGAATTTATTTTGTGTTTTCAAGTAGGAAAGTGTCACTTGTGATACATGGTAACTGGTCTGTGAAGGATGTATTCCTTAGATTTGCAAATAATAGATCTTGAGTTAATTCACTGTAAATAAGTATCCTTGTGATCTGGTTTTAAATATTTAGTAGCTTTAGGGCTTTAATTAGTTCGCTGTGTAAGTATAAAAATGGATGCACTTCAATATTTTAACATTGACTGTTTATTGTAATTACTGTGTTGTGGGAAATTAACGTTTTGTTTGAAACAGATTTTGTTCCAAATACATCTGATGATGAAGGAAGATATAAAATAGGAAATCAGGCAAATGTTGGACTGTTTAACCTGAGCAAGCTGTTACAAGCTCTAAAACCTTTATTGGATCCCAGGCAAAAGCAGCTGTAAGTAATCCTTAAAATATCTCAGTGCTTAAAGGAACTAGTGAGATGAGAGATGCCCTAATCACCATATGCATAGGAAAGAAGGGGATTAGCTTTTAAAATATTTTTTTATAGGTGGAAGTTGATTCTGGATTAATTATTCTCCAGAATAAGGTTGGAGGGAGGGGAAAGGTTTTCTTCAGTCATGAATAATAGCAAAATAGGACCACAAGGACGTACTTGTGTGATCCATTTTCCTTTCACTAAGTTAGGACCTTTGCCTGTAGTTTTCTGTTCTAAGTTTGTCTTAGCTTGTTCTTTAAGATTCTTACTTATGAAGACCATGCCTCCTCCTGAAGAAATGAGGTAGTATTTTAATAGCCTGTTGTAAAGATTCTTATATGACTCTTCTTTTGTGTGGTTTAAAATCATGGCTACTTACTCAGCATAAAAAAGAAGAACATTGTCTTTTCCTTCTTTGCAGCAGCTCTTTGTGTATTTGAAGCTTGTTAAAATGTTTCCCCTCAGTCTTCAGAATATCAATGTTGCTGAGATGTCAGAGCGAAGAAATTCTTGTTTTTTAGTGTGCAGTAGGATTATACTCTGAGATGTCAGAGTGAAGAAATTCATGTTTTTTAGTGTGCAGTAGGATTATACCCACACTAGCATTTTAGTTTCATAGAGTTTGATTTAGTTTCATAGAGTTTGATTTAGTTTCATAGAGATGTTTCTTTTGTTTTTGCAGAGCTTCCCAGATTTTGGAGGGGTATGGTGAGCACTACTATATCCGGTACGCAGGTTCAGAACTCAAACCTTCTTGTCACAATACTATAAATTGTATTATGTAACAATTCCCTCACTTTGTTCCTATTTTCAGTTTCACAGAACTCTTCAAAACAAAATTGGGTCTTCTTGGAGAGAATAAGGATGATAGCTATTTGATTGCTTTCCTCCTAAAAGTGAGTTTACATTGCTAATTTTGTTGGCAAACATCTGAAGTGATGCCCCATACTT